>NC_072737.1:34980044-35058830 GCF_026930045.1 Uloborus diversus | reverse complement strand
GCTAAGTTTTTGAAGAAGGACAATTTTTACCTTATGTGTCCCTCATTTTAGCCTTTTTGTTGTTTATGTATGATTTTTGTAATCCGCGGCACTTGTGCTACCCAGTTCCACGGATAATCGGGAGTTAACTGAATTGCTTAATTTAAAATGGCGGGTTAGACTCCCATCTTTCACTCCGGATGTACTTTAACTTTTTCTGTAAATACTTTCATGTGAATCTTTACCCATAACATTGATATTGCCATGTCAGGCAGTGAGAAACAAAGGGATGATAAAATTAAGCATTTGGAGATAACCAGTACAAATGATAGAACCTCTTCTCTGTCTTGGGGCAAGAGATAGTACTAGTAGTCCTAGTAAGTGCTGCTGTACAGCATGATTTAGATATTTTTTTAATGAAAACCTACCTTGAATCTGTATTTTAAACGCGATTTACTCGAAACTTTAAATAGTCCATTTGCAACCCTTTGCTTCTCACTACCTCATATGTAACAACATACTCGCAACTAAAGTTTTTATTACTTTTTTTTTGTTTCCTGCACAACATTGTGCTGTAATATTCACTATACGATCAGAAACAGCACCTTATAAATTTTAGACAAATGATGCAGGCAGCCTTAGAGTTATCAACTTTGGTTATACCGTATATTGGATTTTTTTACAATGTATTTACCAATATTAAAATCAGGTATAGCTTTTATATATGTTTTACAATATAAAAAATATGTTATTTTAGTTCGAAACACACTTCCTAAAACGTTAGAAACTAAGAAATATCTCTCTAAAACCATGATTACAGCAGTTACGTGTTTTTAGGACAATGGATTGTATGTTCTGAACATATAAATGGATTAGATGAGGTATTCGCAATCAGTGGTCTCTGCGGATCGGCACTGGTCCATAACGAAACTTGACTTGTCTTTAGATTGTTTGCTCGTTTAAAAAAAAAATAGTTTATTTATTAATATAATAAATTACAATAATCGCTTACGTTTACATTAAAATAATTTTGCACGTTTTTATAACCAAGTAAATTGTTGCACATTTTTTATTTTATCTTTAGATTATCTCTTTATTCATTTTTTTTTATTTAAACAAACCTCATGGTCGCCGATTTATTTTGACATAAGCTTTTTTTTTTTTCTTTGTTTTCCTTTTTGCTTCTTGCAAAACAAACACCCTAACAATTCACGATTCATACTTTAAATAAGTTTCTTTTTCTGGTTAAAAGAAAAAAAGAAAGACGTTCAAGTTAGTCTTTTTTGAGAATAACAACGTTCAATAGGTCCTTGTAAATTTGTATAATAAGTCAGAGCAAAAACCGCGAAGCTCATGGGGTTAGAACAGCTGGGTGCAGGAACATTTCGTACCCATACCTTCGAGGAATACTCGAGAATTTTAGCATGTCAAGATAAAATATTTTTTTCACCAGTGACTGGATGAAAAACTCAAAATTTTGTTTTAAAGTAATTTTTAGGTTTTTATTCCAAAACAAACATACAACTCAATCGATTAAAAGTTGGGTGCTAAAGGGATGTTCAATTTAACAGTGCCTAGAACGATGTGCGCAATTGAATGACAAGCGGATGTTTTGACCCTGAAGATCTATTGAAAATTAAAGATATTTTAAATTCCAGAAAATGTGCTTTTTGGTTTATTTTTTTTATTTCGTTTCGGAAGACAGAATAGATGTCGTATTATTAATACATAATTATTGTATGTTTCTTTAGAAATTTTAATGTCACCCTAAACCTAATTTAATCCTCTCTGTTTTTCAACCTCCTTCGCATTTCCCCCTTCTTAACAGTCGAAAATATGCATGAGGCAGTGAGGAAGCAAAAGGATGCAAGTGGACATTTTGAAGTTTAGAAAAAAAACCCTTTAAAGATCAGCCATTTACACCATTACAATTATCTAGCTAAAGCATAAGAAGTTACCTATTGACCTTACATACATTCTTCATGCTCTCTTTTCTAGTTTTGAACGGTTTGGAAAGTTTATTGTAGGCTAACGACCCCAGTAATTGGCATTTTAACCCGTAACAAGGTAGGTGAAAAGTAGGACGTAACAGGGCGTGAGGTCTCAGTGACCGCTTTATTTGCAAATTTTTAAAAAGTCGTGTAATTATGATATATTCCTCTAATTTCCCACAGATGTTCCCTGAACTTTTATTAGCAAGGGGAAAAAAATATTTTTAAATTTTTAATCGAAATGTACCTTTTCCGAGGAAATGTTGCTAGATGCTTAAGATTTTTCGAGAAAATCATATGCTGTAGTAAATAACTATCTACTCGTAATAAAAACGAATCTATTTATTAATGCTTTCATATTAGTTCTTTAATATATACAAAAAATTTTGGAACCTGAAAATTGGTCCTATCACGTTACGGAAAATTTTCGACAGCCCTTTAACTGTTAGTATTTTGCGTCGTATTTCGAGGAATAATTCAGCCTTCATTGTCCCTAGAACATCATTGCGTAACGTTTATGAACATTTCAAACAGCTCTCAACCTCATCATCATTTCTTCCACATAACGCGGATAAGATTAAATGAACCTATATCCGCGGTTTCTAACGTTAAGAGCCATGTTTACTGCTGCCGAAAATTGTAACACTGAATGGCAGGTGCGACCTCACAGACCGCTTCTAAAGATGCAATGAAATTTAAACCAGATGCACTTCCCTAAAGGTACTGATAACAATTTATATATATATATATATATATATATATATATATATATATATATATATATATATATATATATATATACCAAAAGAATCGAAGCACCAAAGAAGCAATCATCGGATTGCTTTGAAATTTCGTATGCTTGAGTATTTTGACCAGATATGCAAATAATTAAAATTTGTTATCCAATGAATGAATAGTTTGATCTCCAGCGCATCGGAACTGCGCATCCAGCAGATGTATATAAAGAGCAGTTCTTCAACAGTAGTTAAAACTTTCGGTTTGATTGCGATTCAGATTACCTTTTAACAACTTAAAAATGCCTCGCCGCATGGTTCGTGCTCATTACGAGCAATTGTCAGAGTTTAAAAGAGGTCGTATTATTTGATTGAAAGAGGCAGGTTGATCAAATCGGAGAATCGCTCGTCATTTGAGTCAAAGCGATAACGCGATTTGAAGATGCTGGCAAGGGTGGGTGGAAACTGCCAGAAATCAGCGTTATGATGGTAGCGGTCGCCCTAGGGTCGCCGCAGATCGTAATGACAGAGTGATTGTTCGATCAGCTGTCACAGCGCTTTCGCCATCGTCTGATCCATCAGACTTTCAACCTGTGACCATTTACAGACGGTTGGGACAGCGAAATCTACGCTCGCGCCGACCATTACGCCACCTGCCAATGACGCCTACACACTGCCGAGCCAGATTACAGATGTAACGAAACTGCAGTTTCTGGATGACATAACAAAGCTGTCGCATTTTGCATGTAGTTCTGCCTTTGCCCCGGCTTAAGGGCGGTAACCTTCTATTTAATCAAGAAAAGATTTTGTCTAGATTGTTTAACATTTTTTTCACTTTTTTCTGTTGTCACTTCCAAATTAATATTCATTAGTTTTGTACGGAAAAATCTACATTTGTTATACACTTACTGACACGTTTTTGCACTATTTATGAGTTTTTGTTAGACTAACTATATAATTATACCCATATATATATATATATATATATATATATATATATATATGTATATATATATATATATATAACATGATAAGATAATGCCACGTGCTATATTTGTTACATGTTGCACAGAAAAATTCTAACTAATAGATGTTTGATATGGAAATCAAAATCCTAACGGATTTCGACAAGCTGATAAAGATTTTTTTCTTGTTGAATATTTAAATTCTTTAGGAACTGTCTTGATGGAGAGTGTCATTTTTTGTCTCGTACATCGTTCACTACTTTTTTTGCGGGGGGGGGGGGGGAGTCGATCACAAATTTTAACTATTTGATAATTTTAATTTTTGAAAGCAAATGTATGTCTTTAGCTGCAGAAATTAACCGAAAAAAGTATTCTGTAATTTTTGTTCTGATATCAGTATAATAACCGTGTGATAACTAAAAATTCTTAAACAAAACTATAGCTGAAATTGTTTTGTGGTTCCAGGTAAACCAAAGTTCCTTTCGGTTCCTATTAATCTTATTTTGTCACTACTTAAACTAATTTCATTTTCATAATAGGGCCATGTGATTTTAATTATTTATAAAAATTTACAGAAAACTATTGAAAGTAGGGAAGACCAAGGCACGTTTACGTGGAATTTTTTCGTTGAATTTTCTAATTTTTATGTTTTAACTTAGGAAATTTTAGACATGGCGATTTTACGAAGCAGATAATGGAGTCAAAATTGCTATATTAAGTTTTTGCTCAGTTAGTGTTTTAACCGTTAAAATCATTATGTTTGAGTCCACGTTCGTTGCGTAAACTTGCCCCGGACACGGGACACGTTTACGTATATTTATTTTGAAACATAACGTGATTCTGTTAGTGTTTTCAATATAATGTCTTACCATCGTTAAAATAAAGAAAATGTTTTAGAGACTGAATAGTATAAAGTAAAAGCTGAATGGACATGAAGACAGCAAACCATGATTCTAACTTATAAGATACGAATTTGTAACTCAATTAAAAAATAAATGGTGATTTTCAAAACTAAATAGCCTGAAAATACTAAAAAGGTTTGAGACAGTTCGGAACAAAAAAACGTCAGGGCACGTTTAAAAGTAAGACATAGTAAGAACGTGCGTACAGGTGCTCCGACGTTCAACGCGTAAACTTGCCCCGTCGTCAAGTTTAGATTTATTTTTTTCGTGAAAAAAAAAGTTAATAACATTCCAGATTATACAAGTACAACTCTAAAAAAATGATAAAACTCTGTTTTTTTTTTATACATTTGTTCTTTTTAACTAAATATCATTTATTCACAATACACTTCAAAACGTTAATCGCAAAATTTACTCAACTTGGTAGAAAAAAAGAATATTATTTTTGCATGCTAGACCAAAACTGGACTGATGCTCAAAAACTTGTGAGAATATGTGCTAAAGAGCAGCATCAATCTGTTCTGATTGTTGGCTCACCAGTTACAATTCGTTTCGAAAAAAGGTCACTGCGTAAACGTGCACCGGTCCACCCTATGTAAAATCCAAATGGTTAGTAGAAGCAAGTATTAAAAAACTGCTAGTTATTTAAATAAAAATCTATTTTTGAAAGCATATTTGTTTCTGCAGTAAAGAAACAAAAAGGAGTTTTAACTGATTTTATATTGTAAAGAATCAATGAAATTCAAATTATCACTCGGAGTTCAAACATCGAGCAGTTCAAAGCATATTATTATTAGTATTACATAGGAATAAAGCACAGAATAAATACTACAAATAACTTGTCACCAAAACATTTCATTTATACTTTCAAAGCAGTTTGATGGACTTATTTATATAGTATATATTTTAGCCCTTTTGTGCAAAAAAAAAAAAAAAAAACGCACTTGTTGCATCTTTTTTTTTTATTTTTTTATTTTTTTTTTCAATTCTGACTATCGCTATCATTCAGACTGTCGCTATCTTGTTCAACTTATTTATCGTTAATAAAATGCATTCTATTCAGTCACTTCAGTTCAAATTATTTTTTAACGTTGTACAGGATGACACTTGATGTTAATAGTTTTTGAAATACTAATTCATTAATTAAATTTAATTTTTATTTTGCCTCCTAATATTGAGGTTTTGTCATATGAATAAACATATTTACATTAATTCTAATTAATTAGTAAAAAGTAACTAAAATAAAAAATTTCTTTGTTGACATAAGAAGGAATAGACTTTATGTATTTCATTTTTTTATATTACTTGTTAAACTTCTGTTTTAAAAACTGCTTGGAATAGATTTGCTCAGATAATAAAAAGCATCTCAGCCACTAAGTAAGATTAATAGATAATACTGTTCAAATTTATTAAAGATACTTTATTTAAATTTTCTGAACATCGAATACAAACAAGTTCAAACTTTATCATGTACCATATGCAAGTAAATGGATTCATATTAAACCTTAGCTTACTCGTTCCTTTCTTCCTGTTTCCTGGGAAATTCAATTTTAACCTTACATTTCCAAATAGAGTAGAACTTTATTCTTATATAACAGCAGATCCCAATCTTTATAACAAGATGTTTCTATGAAATTCGATATAGTACGTAGAAAATGTTACTTGAAAGCTTTAATAAATGCACTACAAAACATTGGTAAACTGGATTTTTGTAATGAAATTTTAAACTTAAAGGATTTTCAGTGCAGTAGTATGCTGCATTTGACATTTTTATTAGTGTGATATAGTAATTTCATGTATTTTAAATGTAAGAAAAAGATGAACATGTAATTACAAATTTCATTTAAAAATTAAATTGTATTTATCAGCAGAAAGAAAGTAAAATGTATTCTACAAGCAAAAAAAAAATAAAAGTGAAGGTCGAAAATGTTATTCAATCGTTTCTTCATATTAACCGTAAAAGTAAAAGGTAACAAATAAGCTAAAATTTAACGAGAAAAATAAATAAATAAATAAAAACAAGAAAATAATGAAACAAACTAAAAACTTTAGCAGCAAAACTATTATATATGGGACTTATTATTATATATGGAACTAAAACTATTATATACTTTTATATATGGAAAAACTTATTGTGGCTGCATTAGAGTAACAGACAGAATGTGTCCGTGCGTGTGTTTTTTTTTTTTCATGAACTTACTGTGTAGCTTTTTCAAATTTAGTTGCTGCTAAATTTAGTTGCAGCTAAAATGGGTGTTTCGTGTTAGTTCATCTTTAGATGAAAATGTTTTAACTGTAAAAAAAGTCGTTAAAAAATTAGTTTTCAAATAATGAAATTGAAAACTTTTTTCCTGTGCTTGCCCTCATTTAGGTTCCGCAACATTTTCGCGTGAGTGAACCATTCTGATTAAGGAAGGAGGAGCTCTGGGTTAAGTGGAGCTGCAAAATAAATAAAAAGCTGACATGTTCGATGATACCACTCCGTTCTTAATTGCAGTCCGGAGCACGAATCTAGTGATTACCACTTGTTTCCTAAGCTTAAGGAACATTTTGATGAAAAACGTTTTCTAAGCGACAACGAAGTCAAAAAATGGGTGAAACGCTAGCTCAACCGGTTTGCGGTGGAATTCTGTGACACTCAATACCGAAGTTTGAACATCGTCGACAATAATGCGCAGAAAAAGATGGGATTATGTATAAAAATAGAGAAACGCTTCTTCTTTCCAGCGATGTAAATTTCAGTGAGAATAGACAGTGCTGTATATTGTAAAATTAAAGGGAACCTCACTTTTGGATAAACCCTCGTACTTTTATTTGGTTAGAAATGATTTACAAGGTATAGATGCTTCAAGCAGCATTCAGCAAAATAATAATGAATACGTAGAAAGAAATATTCTGTAGTAGGCAACAAAAGGAAACGTTAAGTTCAAAAAAAAATTAAAATCAGCTGTTTTTTTTCTAGCAGTGGTGAAAATGAATCAAAGAAAGAATCGTAACTACACAGCATGCATCTAGAGGTAAGTACTTTTGGTAAAAAATATAAAAACTAATGTATAAATTTTATTCCTAGTTTGAATAAAGATGTATTTGCTAAACTAAAAAAAAAAATCTTTCTTTTTTTTTGTTTTTTGTTTTATGTTTATTCAGTATTTTCTCGCCTTTTCGTCAGCTGCCAGACGTACAATGTGGGTCGGTTGCGGCATGCGGACTTAAGATTTTTGGGCTTCAGAACTCCCGTGGCCTTCTAAATCACTACATCTCTCGCAAATACAGCGCATTTGGGACATGTTTGAATAGAAACTGTAGCCGCCTCGGATTACTAGTGAATCAACTGTAGATTATGGAATGCTCTTTCGCAGGGATAATTGCTACCAACTTGATTCAAAGTCAGGCTGTGTTTCGGTTTGCATAGCTGCAAGTAGTTCTCTACATACTTATTAAGTTGCATAAAAGTAGTGCGCGTTCCTCTGGATGCCTATATTTTTCAATGATTGAGTGCATGCTTTCTCTTATTAGTTTTTTATCTTTTGAAGGAGAGTAAGGTAAAAAAGCAACATATCAAGTTGAGACCTTCACAATTTGTTTTTAAAAATAGGTTCAACGTTGGTTGCTCCACGCCAGAAAAATCAGAAATGCATTTTATTAGGAAAGAAAATGAACGCACATTGCGCGTGTTTATCACTAAAAATTATTGTGGCATAAATATGATTGTACAAGATTCTGTTCTTTCATTTTTTTTTTTCTGTGCTTCTAAGCTCTGCTTAGTAATGCTTTTCTACTACGGTTTAAAAAAGCAATACATTTTCTTAGGAAAGAAAACGAACACAAATTGTTTGCTGCTTAAAAAACTTTTCCCGTGATTTGTAATCCTTATATATATAAAAGCCAATGATCGAGTAATACTGACGTCATCAACAATGAAACTCGCGCCACGGCATGATCATTTGATAATTGACCTATAGGGAAATGCTTTATTTTGACAATGCTGAACTGGGTCCGGTAACTTAACTGTTTTACTGGTAAGACTCATTTCAGGAGAGTAAAGAAACGTAAAAATGGTCAATAATGAACGCTATCGACTCGAGTTTAGGGTTAAACCACTAGAGTTAAAATTTCAACTATCAAAATATCACCTAACAGGCAACTGCTTCTTTAAAATGTAGAAGCAATTTTCATCCGTCATACCTTGAGGAGCAATTTTCTAGTTTAAAATATTACGAAAAATTATTCTGGTTCTTCTGAGATCGCCTTATCTGTGTTACTCTAAAAGAGTTTAAATAGAAAGTATTATTATTATTATTATTATTATTATTATTATTTGGAAAGGGGCTCTCTGCAAATGATGTCACGATTTGTGGGGGTTGGGAGGGGGTAACAAGAAGTGTGACATCAGATATTTTTATTATGAGGGTACCTAAGTATTACAGCGTAACATGTGTCGAAGGGAGGGGCCAAAAAAGTTGCAAAAAAGTTACTTATGGTTATGTTATTTATGAACATCCCAAAAGTAAAACGACCAAAAACGGCGTGTGTCACAGGATGATGTTTTTGTATGATTTGCAGGTTTAAAACTCACTGCAACTATTCTTGCAGCATAAATATGTCCAGAACTGTCTGAAATTTTCCTCTTACTCATTTTATTTATAGTTTCTATGTGGAAAGATGTCGATTTGGGAATACAGTTATTTCATGAACAAAAAATGTACAGCACCACTGTGTTCCTAGTAATATTTTCAGCATAAGAATTCTCAGAAATACTCTTAGGGTAAATGTTACGCTAGTATTGTCAAAGAAACAGAGAAGTTAATGGAACATAAGTAATTTCGTTAAGAGCCAAATATAAGATTTATTTTTCTTTACATTAGTTGGATAAATGTGACGACGAAAAAGGAAGAAGATTCATGGGGTTACTAAGCATTTATTTTAATTATAACTGTTTCTTTCTTCGTTTTGCTAAATCTATCACTCAGACATAAGTCTCATTTTGCTTGTCTAATCTCATTTGAAAATAACGTTTATCGTAACATTAAAACTTTCAAGCTAGTTAATTTTTTTTAATAATTCTAGTATTTGTATATACAAGGTGTTCCGTTTTAACCTGCAAGACCTCTTTTTCCGCAACTGTTAGTCCCAGATGCATACTTTCAATTGCAAAAATGCTCAAAATCAGATGCAGAGTTAAGATATTGAAAGTTTGAAGTGAAATAAAAAATGTCAAAAAATACAAAATTAAGTTTTTTATACAGGACCCAGGTTCCCTAACTTATACATAGGGAAATAATCTCCATTGAAAGATATTACTAGCACAAAACATTTGACACATTTGTGCGACCAAAACTCAAGGAGATATTAGAGTTCAAAGTTATAAGGGACCGTACAGAAAATGAGATTGAAACTTATCGCCCTTTCAGAAGAATGACAAGTTGTCAACGTACAAAAAAAAAGTATGTATATTTTCCATTTCTATTTAAAATGAAGTGCAAGTAATATGCCGTGATACGCAAAAACACACTACAAAACCTCAATCAATTTGAAAACAAGGCCTCTATGAACATATATAATTTTAACACTTGTTAACTTTCATATTTTCCCCCAAAAGGAGTTAGTGACGGAGAGTGTAAAGTGGTGTAAGTCACAAAACGCTGCGTTTCATAACTCGGTGATTATTGGTCGAACTAATTTCAAACTTTTTCGGTCGGAACTGTTCTTCAATAGAGAATATTTCCCTAAAGATAAATTAGGGGACCTGGATTCCGTATAAAAATTAATTTTGGATTTTTTGACTTGTTTTTATTTTTGCCTGACACTTTCAATATCTTAACACTGCGTCTGATTTTGAACATTTTTGCAATTTGATGTATGCATATAGGTCTAAGGGTTCCGAAAATAGAAGTCTTGCAAGTTTATCATATATATTAGTTCTCCAAGGTATTTCTCCCACAACGCCATAACCTCAATACTTTATCCAAACTCATAAATATTGCATCAGTTTTTTTTAAACCTCTTTCGGCGAGAAATAAAGATGCTCTTCCATTTTTTTTTAAAATTTTAAACGCCCTTTTATGTGGTTTTTTTTTTATACCGCATTGCTTCAATGCACCGCATCAAAAAGTGGTTGGTTAGAATGTCGTGCTCATAATGCAAAGGTCTGGAAGTTGAATCCTTATGGCCTGACAAAAACGTTTTAATGACTTATTTTCTTTAGTAGAAATCTGTTCCAAATCTCCAGTAAAGAATAGTTTGAAATCTATCTAATCTGCAACATGATGAATGCGAGTGAACGCAGGGGTTCTTAACCTTCCAAACTCCAGGTAACTTAACGTTATTTTGAATGTATTGCTACTAGAACGTATGAAGTACAAGAAGCAAAGAAACAAGTATATTTTTGAGGGATAGTTTAGGACCTAGTTGAAATTGGCGTTGACACAAGTCAGATTCACAAAACTATTGAGAGGGATGACATGTATTTAATTGTGAGCAAAAATTTGTATAAATTGTTTTTTTTTTTTGTTTTTTTTGTTTTTTTTCAAAACGTTATATACCTTTATGCCTCTCTTGAAATTCTTATGTGCCCTCTAGTTTAAGAACCACTTGAGTTTATACTTCTTGCTATGTTTAAACTTTGCTCTGATTACACTCAGAGCAAGTTAAGAAAATTTACGAGAGCGAACTGGGCATTAGTCATGTCTTAAAGTCGCAAAAAGTTTTAAGTAAGAAGTCTTGCCGAACAAATCGAAAGAAGAAGTAGTTCACGAAAAAGGAAAGATGATCCAAACAGAGATTTTTGAAACCGCAAGGGAACTTAGGGAGCTTGTTCCAGTAAACATCTCGAAGAACAACGATTTATCCATCCCGTCCCTAACGTGCAGCGGTCACACATAAGACACAGTGATCAAAGATTTTTTTCCTGAGGATTAATAGCTGTGCACAAAGTTCTTTTTTGTCATTACTGAAAAGAGAAATATATTTTTATTATTGAAAATCATAATTTTTTGGAAGTGAAATATAGCCATTGCAAGGTAAAGTTCATCATCTGCAGAATGGAGTTTTTGTGATATTTGCCTTTTGGAAGAAACGCCTTTTGGATTCAGTACTATCAATAGGGAAAAGTTGAAGTTAAACTTTTTTATTTTCGTGCTTTATTTCCAGCAAAAACCAAATAAGCAAACGTGTACAAAAAACTGAAATATAATGCATGATAGAAATGCAAAAATATAAAAAATAATAAATTTGCAGTTACTGAGCTGTACCTTGCCACGGCATAATATTTATAAGTTTCTTTTAAATCTTGCACGAAATTGCTCAAACGTGTTTTATTTATATGAATCTGTTATACATGAAATACTCCGCTAGCTCAGTCATTTCATCCGAGGACTGCAGTTTCGTGCTTATTAGCACTCATTCGCCTGGAATAGGAAGTGACTGAGCTGGAGGTGGAAAATTTCGTAAGGAAGCCAAGAGTGTCAAACAAACTGGTAGCTAATACAGAATTAACACTGACCAGACGAGTGACGGAAGCAATGGTTGAGTTCAACTCGAAGATTGAAGGCTTAGTATTTCTGTCTTAACCCTGGCTATAGGGTGGTTATTTTATTGAAAAATCTGTTATGCAGTTTTTTACATGAAAATGTATGTTATAGTACTTCAAAAATGGTTAACGATACTTTAAGTTTTCGCTCATACATATGGTTGTTTCACAAATTCAAAACTTAGAGCAGGAATTAGTAAATGGAAGGAGCAAGTCTTGGCTTAGCAAAAAGCTAAGGTTAAGACTCCAAGTCACGTGACTCGGCAACGACGAATGGTTGACACGTTTTGCGTGAAACTAGCGAAAGAAACCTGATTTCTTCCAATACTTTTCCTTAAAATTTATCTCTTGATTTGGGATCTTGGCTTCACGAATGAAAGTCATCATTCTCTCCATTTAATCTCTTCTCAATGGGACTAATAAAGGCTTAACTAGCATCTTTAACTTGAAATTACACAGAGATAGAAAATATTTTTGATGACGTATCAATATTTTTAGTAACAGCTTCAAAAGGTTATAATAAATATGTGTGGAAAAATATATTGCAAAACTATTTTTTAAATCTTGTTACCTAAATTTAAAAAGCTCGATCCATTCTATCCCTACAGCTATTCATTAAAAGTTTTACCAATCTTAATATGATTAGTTAAAATGATGAATGCATTTTTAATCATAATTTTTTTTTTGAAATTTCGGACTTAAAGCTTTATACCAAATTGTGCATTGAATCTATCACGTGACTTGGGATCTTCGGTTCGCAAAATAAATTCTTCTCTCCCTCCATTTTATCTATCAATGATTCAAACTCGAGTTGCTATAATGCCGCTCAAAAGATTACTCAAGATAACTAATGTGATTGTAGTATCACTCAATATATCAATCGAAATTCCGGCTGTTTTTAATGCGATTTAAAAGTTTGTTGGCATGCGAAGGAAATTTGAGAATGTATCGGGTGAGTGCAAAAGTTCGTGCGGAGTTTGTAAAAGAAAGTCGTACAGTGATTAGGCAAGTAAAACTATTTATTCAATCAATGATATATTCTCCATCGTTGTATATAATCTTCTTCCAACGTTCTGGCAGCATACGGATACCCCGATCATAAAAACTGCGTGATTTAGATTCGAAGAACGAAGACACGACATTTTGAAAGGCATTCAAAGACTCAAGTTTTTTTCCATTTAAATGATTTTGCAATGAGCGGAATAAGTAATAATCCGATGGTGCGATATCAGGAGAATACGGTGGATGAGTTAGGACATCCCATTTCAGGCTGTTCAGTTTGCGTAGCGTCTGTCTTGAAACGTGTGGTTTAGCGTTATCTTGATGAAAGACTACGCCTTTGCGATTTGACAAACTCCGACGTTTATGTTTGATTTCTCGGTTCAGATTAGTTAATTAACGACAGTACTTGTTCGAATCAATCGTTTGGGCGGCGGGGAGAAACTCAACCCTTGCAATCCCACCAAACACAGAGCATCATCTTCATCGGGTGCAAACTGGCCTTTGCCATTGCGTCACCATGTTCACCTGCCTGTGACCATGTGCGTTTGCGCTGAACGTTGTTGTACAGAACCCATTTTTCATCGGCCGTCACTAATCGATCCAAAAACGACTCGTTTTTGAGCCGCCCGAGTAAAGATACGGCAGCAGAAATTCGCTGGATTTTGTCGCTCTCGGTCAACAAATGGGGCACTTATATATCGAGCTTTAAATCAAATCCGATTTTTTTTTAAACGCCGAAAAGCGGTTGATCGGTCAACGTTAAGTGCTGTAGCAACTCCTTCTGTTGAAATTCGCGGAGTATTCTGAACTAAAGAATGCAAAACGTCGTCATCAATGTCGGAAGGTCGACCTGAGCGTGGCTCGTCTTCCAGCTTAAAATCTCCGCAACGAAATTTTGCAAACCATTTTTCTACAGTTCGTTTAGCTGGTGCTTGATCTTGATAAACGTCTTGAATGTTTTTTACGGCTGCCGCAACGTTTATTCCCTTCCGAAACTCGTAAAGCATAACATGCCGTAAATGCACTTTATCAACCCTCATTTTAAAAGTAATCTTTCTCGAAGCAGTTTGTATCTGCACAAATTATTTTGATAGGAATGAAAGCTGCACACTGCCATCAATTGCAACTCCGCACGAACTTTTGCCCTCACCCAATAGTACGCATAACTTAGCATAAAAACAATTCTTGCAGTGATTTAAAACAAAACTAAAACTATAATTATGGCGTGTCGTATTTTTTTTCTAATTTTATCTTTGTGTAACAATTGTATTGACACATTTTGTGTTGAACTACAAATTCAATCAAACCATTTACATTTTATGTGCTTAAAAACTACATTCAGTTAACTCGCTAATATATAAGTAGGTGTTTAAGCTTTGCACAGCATTATATACTAGCATTTTTAAGCTTAACTGTGGGACAGAGCTACATATGTGTTTTGGAATATAGCTAAATGCGTTTACAAATAGTGCAAAAGCCATAGCTCGAGCTTGCGAACATTGTCTTTCAGTCGGGGGAGAATTATGCTCCTTATTTATCTATTGATTTCTATTTCTTAAGATTAACATAACTTATAGCAAATAGAAGTTTACTGGTGCTTAATGAACATCTAGCTTTAAGGAAATGATTGATAATCCTTTCCTCTATTATTATTTGACTTTTCCTTTCTTACATAAACCACGCTCGTAATGAGCTTCTTTTCATTGTTTATTTGACTGAAATTTCTCAAAAGGTGGTTTCAATTAATAACGAAACCAATTAATTTAAACAAAACCGCGTTTCGATTCCAATTTCTTAAGATGAAAGTTATTTTAAGCACGTTAATGATTATGCAATGTGGTTTCATATGGCTTCATCTTTGAAAAGTTATGCAAATATGTACTTTAATCAGGCTTTTAACTTTTTGCAAATAATACTGAGGATTATAAATTTAAATTTAAAACATGTTCTTAAAAGTTTAGAAACATATATACTTAAGAATATTTGGTTGTCAAAATTCTCACTTTTCAGGGAGTCATGTTAATTAAAATGATAAACATACCTTTTTCGAGATTTCATGTTATTTTACTTAAGTGCAAAACATCATTTTGTACTTTTAATTGTTTGAATTAATAGTCTTTAAATTAGTTGAGACATGACGAATGTTCAGGTATTAACTACGAATGTTGAAATTCTAACTTTCGAGTGTTATAACATTGAGACATGAAGTATTATTAAATAATTATTCTTCAACATAACTATAAAAACTGAATATCTTAATAATTCAAGTTTGTTTAAAAATAGAGCTGTAAGAACAAAAGTGTGGTACCCTATTGCTACTATACTTATGCAAGAACTCATGCTACTAAAAAAAACATTAAATAAAACTGTTACTAATATTTTTGCTTACATTATTTAACTTCTCTCACAAAAGGGCAAATGTGATAATTTTCGTTCTAAACATTTTTTCAAAATTACTTTTTAATTCGGACTTACAAGACAACATTACTGAAAACAAAATAATGGAAATTCTTGAATGAAACTTGAATAATGCACAAAATTGCAGTTAACCTTAATAGCGATGTATTTAAAATATATCTAAAGCAGTCAATAAAATTTAAATTTGAAAGAAATCAGTGGTACACAACTTTGTACGAATAACGTCTATTATTCCGCCAATATTTTTTCTCTCAAATTTGAGTTTAAATTGCGTTGGTTGCTTTAGAATTAACCTAAATGTAACGATATTAAGATTAACTGCAATTTCTGAGTGTTTTACCGAAAAAAGTACTAAACGTGTTTTTTTAAACTTTTTAAAGCGAATCAAACTTCAACAAATTACCTTCAGAATTTTAAAAAAAAAAACATTTTTTATAAATGTTTAGAGAAAAAAACGTGTACCTAGGTTCGATTGGTTGCTAACAGTATAGATTACTGCTGCTGAGCTGCTTATACATCTGAGTTAAGATTTTCGATCGATTCTCGAGATCTGAATTCGAAGATTTTTTTTTAATAGGATTGTATGGCGAATTCTAGCGGTAACGGAAGGACAGTTTTATATAAAAAAAATCTTTGCATTTCTGTCTGTGAGCATATCAAAATATATATATTTTTTAAAAAACATGCATAGACTTTTATACACATCTTAGTAAGTTGCTAAAAAAAGCCAAAGCCAAGAATTTTTTAGTTAGTAACTGTTTTTAATCAAATTAAAAAAACGGTAACGGAAGGACAGTTTTGCGACATGATTTTCACGCTATCAGAAGTAGACAATCCCCAGAGGTTCAGCTATAAACTATACAAGGGAAAATCCTAATAAAATTAGAGCACATACGGAAATGATGAATCATTACAATTTCACTTTTAGTCTTAAAAATAATTATTTTAAGTATATGAATTATGTATTTTTTAAGGGTAACCGAAGGACAGTAACGAAAGGACAAGAAGTCCAAAACAATTAAACTTGGCAAACTTACAAAGATTTATTCAGTTAATATAGCAGTCGGAAACAATGAGATCTAATGCCTGTTACAATTCTGAATTCTTTAAATACTCAATAATTTTATCATAATCCATAGAACATTTGTCATCTTTCTCAGCAAACATGAAGATCATTCCCACATTATTACGCACACTCAAACAAGATACTTCTACTTCATCTTCTATATGAAGTACCTGTCCAATATTGCTCTTTTTTAATTTCTTTCCCCTACATCCAACAAGCAAAACTCGTCCAAACGTTAACAAATCCTTTGGCATATTCCTATGATTTGGTGTTTTTGATTCGGCTGTATCTTCCTTTTCAACATTATTTACTGACTTTCAAAATCAATCTATTGACTTTAAAGTGAAATCTCCTTCAATTTTTAAAAATACTTACTAAATTCAATAACATAACTTGCTACAGGATTCAAGTAGCGCATATTTTGTTTGTCGGGTTGAGGATAGATATTTTTGGAGCCTTTATTCTCCATCTCTTTGAAAGTTGATCTATGAATATACTGACGTCTTCGCAGTACGTTTAACGGTTAAACCAATGCTCTCAACAGTCCTTTCCTGTGACTTGTAGTAACAAACCTGAAAGTAGTTTCAATATCGTATTGTTCCAACATAAATTTCAAGTTTACAAGCAAAGGTTTCTGCTTCATCTGGCTTGTCATATCACAAACATGTCATACCAAAAGGATTTCCACATGCCTTAGGAGTTTTTAAGTGTAGTTTTCATGATTTTCATCACATACAATAGAAGAAACAAAACCATGAAGCAGTTTTTTAAAAAATTAAATAAAAATTAAATTTTTAAATAAAATTACACATAATTTTTGTACAAATATAAGTTATGTTTTAAATGTGACTTTTAACTTCAAATAATAGTTTGTTTTGTACTAGCATTCTAAAATTTTACCCTGTACTAGCTTATAGTTAAATGTCCTTCCGTTACCGTATTTTTTTTGTCCTTCCGTTACCATTAAAAACCATATAAATTATATCCATATTGAAGTTCTAACTATGCCTCTTTGACAAGGGACATAATTCTGCTTTGCATTAAAAAAAAACATTACTTTCTATACACAATAGGTTCTTAGTGTTCTAACTGAGATAGAGTATTTTGGTAATGGAAGGACATCAAATTGTCACCTTAGTAATGGACTTATTTCATGGTTGAAAAAAAAAATTACTTACCAAAAATTTTAACTAGGCACTTAAAAGATTAAAGTTAACCTAAATATTATATTCTGATAACAATTTATTAAAGTTACAGTATGTAACAAAAAAGAGATTTTTTACTCTGTAAAAATACAAAGAGAACTTGATTTTGCACTTGATTTTCTAAAAGTCATCAAACTATTTGGGGAAAACAAGTTAAGATTCAAGAAACTCATGTATTTCTGAAGGGAATGGTGTATGGCAAATGACAGAAAATAATTTTTAAAATTCAAGTGTCATGTCCCCCTTGTTCCTGAATTTAATCATATATTACTTATTCTTTTTTTTTTCAATTATTAAAAAATATACTTAAGGAGTGACTTATACTGGACCTTAAAGAATAAAATTATTAAAATTCACTGGATGAAATTGAAAAAATGGAATTTAATAGTCAAAATAAATATTTAAATTAATTTGTGCGTCACAAATGAAAACACCGGCAATTAAGGAAACATATATGCATTCCTAATTCTTAAACACCAAATTATGAAGCATTACGAAATTCATTTCATTTAAAATCTCTAATTAAGGTTAGTTACTTTTGAAGTAGATGGAAAAAAAGCGAAATTGTAAGAGTGAATATAATAGATTTTTTTTTTCTTTTTTAACGGGGTAAGAAACATTTTTTAATTTTCCTAATGCAGAATAAGTGAAATAATTTCGAGGCTACCAGCAACTTCTTGAGTTAGATATAAGATCAAAAAAGGAAATAATGCTGGTCGCTCTCTCTTCAGTTCACGCAAATTTCTTCGTATCCGCTGTCAGCAAAGACTAATTTAATTTACCGAAGATTATCTTAAGGAAAACAATAATTAGTTTTTTTTTAATGTACATATAGAGGCTATATGTGACGCTGCTTTTATTAATTAAAAATACCTAATTATGGCTGGGTTCATCAGCTGATGGCATTGTTATATTACAAAAATATTTTAATTTTTGCCAGTGCTGTTTGTGCATGTAGGCGGCTCTAGTATTTCATTAAGTGAAAGAATATCTTTCTATAAAATAAACCAAACAAGGATCGCGAATAGATAATTTAAATCTAACCTTTATGATACTATGGTTCTTATAAACTGTTATTTTTGTGGTGTGCTTAATAAGATAAACAAAAATATCCACAATTACATATTTTTTGGATTTTCGTTTCTTAGTAAAATTTTTCAAAAGAATTTAACAAATTTTATGAGTAACATTACATTAGTCATTGCCTTGTGTTACCACGAATGTTTGCGTAATCTTTTAAAGGGTCCGAGACACACACACACACACAAAAAAAAAAAAAAACGTCGAATTTTGCAATTTTGTTATCATTTAAAATACTTCTGATTTTTTTCTGCTTAAAAGTGTGTTTAAATCTTGTTTATATCTTAACTTGAACGATATATATAACTATTTTTGTTGCATGCATTTAACTAGTATTATATTTAACTATAATTAATATTTATTAAGTTATTAAAATTTTAAACGCATTTTTCTCCATGACACAAATTTTCCCTATTTTTGCATTCCAACTCTTATAAGTCAAGAACTGATAAAGACAAAGTAATGAAATGTGTAGAGTATTTTTTTCAAGCAGTTTACTTTAATCGTTACTTGGCAAATTAAAAAAAAAGTTTACTACAAAAAATGTGATTTAAAAAAAAAAAAGTATCTTTGAATTTTTCGAAATTTTTCTTCAATTATTTTCTATTTTACATTGAATCAACATTTGTTTTAATCTTCGATATTAGTGCATATTTTTTTGAAAAATTTAAAAATTGGCAAAGGTTTTTTTTTTTTTTTTTTGAGTTTTAGCGATTTAAAGCAAATCCAATTTCAGAAAAAGAAATTAAACTTAAATAAGGAATTTTCTAATATTTATGCTATTATATTTTGCTTATTAAATTTATGGTGAATCAGTGCAAAAAAATTCAAAAATCTAAACTGTTTAATAAAAAATAAATCAAAATGTGTCCCAGACCCTCCCTAACATGCAATTTTCTATTATACTAAAATTATCTGAATTAAACAAAACCGAAAATTATGTTATGGAAGTGAACGTACCAGAAAAGGAACTAATTTGATTAGAACACTAATGTATACTTACTTGTCTTTATTAAGGGTTGCGATAAACAATTTAGTGAATGTAAGTCATTATTCCACTTTTCGTGTGTGTACGTGCCCTGTGTCATATACCCTTTTTAAGCAGTTTTATTATACTTGGCTTGAATGTCACTTAGTAATCTGCGGTCTGCTTTGGCTTATATCTCAGCAACTAGACCAACTAAAGGCATCAAGATTTCACTAAATGATTTGCTTAATCTTAAGGTACAACTTAACGCTGAAAAATTAATTAATTTTGAGTCAAGGCATCTCTGAAACAAACTTGAAATTATCAAGCATAAATCCTAGAGAGGAACAAGGATTAAATTTTAGTGCGAACTGCTTAAAGTTTTATACACGTGTATAGGTTTTTTTCCCTTTTAGTACTGAGCATTACTAAGAAAAAATAAGGCGAAGTTTCGTGGTGGTAAATCTATTCTACTTCTGAAATACATTTACACTAAAAAGAATAAAATAACAGATTTAAAATTTAAAAAATTAAGCACTTTTCATAATGCACTCAAAAGGACAAAATAACTTTTCTGGGTCAGAAAGAACAATTTAAGAATTCCTGTAGTTTGCGAAAATTCCAAGAAAATGACACCACAAACGAATAAAAGTGTTCTAGTCATTTCAAACCAAACTTTCCCAATAAGAAAAATATGTATGTTTCAACACTCAAAGTTATGATTGAGGGCTAGATACTGATAAAAAATTCTCTTCATGACTTGAGCCGCACCTTTCTTCGTTTGTGGTGTCATTTTCTTGGAATTTTCGAAAACTACCGGAATTCTTAAATTGCCCTTTCTGACCCAGAAAAGTTATTTTGTTTTTTTGAGTGCATTATGAAAAGTTCTTAGTATTTAAAAAAAATCTGTTATTTCTAATTATTACAACAAAGCAGAAGTTCACTGATCAATGATCGAATGCAACTAATGATAATACCAGTCGGTTTCAAATACTCTTATCGCTCTGTACAGTAGAGAACAAGATTAGGAAAAAAAAGTTAGAAAAATCTCTACAGTATGCTATAAGAATGTACAGATTTTATTGAAATTTGTAACAAAAGTTTTCTTATCCTTGGTAAAGAAGCATAATTTTGATTTTAGATTTTTGTTAGTCCGAGTTAAAGATTTTCTCATTACTTACATTTCGATGATCTAATCTCGTTTTATCAAGCGTTCTGTAGTATTTAAGCTAACAAAAATCAAAACGGCTCCTGATGCAATTGGTTCCAAACGTCTTGAAAAATAGAAAAAAACGTGATTATTTTTAAAATTTAAATTTTGTTCCATAACTTCATATTATTCTGCTAAGCGTTATATCAAGAATATGGAAACATTGCATTTAAACAATTGAGGCAATGAGAAGCAAAGGGATGTAAGTGGCAAAATTGAAAATTTGGAGATAACCAGAACAAACAGTAGGGGAACCTCTCCTTAGTCTTGGGACAATAGATAGTACTAGTAACCCTGGTAGGTGCTGCTGTGCAGCATGATTTAGAAAAAAAAAACAATTAAAGCGTACCTAGGACGTTATCTTTAAACGCGATTTACTCTAAACTTGAAAATGTTCACTGACATCCCTTTGCTTCTCACTGCTTCAGTTCGTTTTTGTTAGTAGGATTTAAGATTTAGCAAGTAAATTTCAATTAAAGTTTCATTGTCTATTTTCTCCGATCAGCTTTCATTAAATAGTCCTTATTTCTCTCATACCATAGTAAGAACGTTTTAAACTCGGTTAACAAAATATGAAAGTAACGCTTTTTGCCTACGTGCGTTTCCATATGCTCTTGCAAAAACAAAAAACTTAGAAAAAAAAACCTTTAAAAAAAGGAAATTGTAATAAATAACTTATTATCCTCATATATTCATATATATATGTATAATCGCAAATTCAATGATTGAGTAACACTCCTGACCTCGCCTACAATGCAACTCGCGCCATGTTATGATTCTCGTATATATAATATCAAATAAACTGATTGAGTAACGCTTCTGATCTCATCCACAATGAAACCCGCGCCATGTCATGATTCTCGTATATGTAATATCGAATAAACTGAGTGAGTAACGCTCATGATGCCATCAACAATGAAACTCACGCCATGTTATGATAATTTGGTAATGTTTGACCTGCAGAGGAATGCTTTATTTTGACAAGGCTGAACTGAATCCGGTAACTTAACTGTTTTACTGGTAAGACTCATTTTAGGAGAACCAAGGAACTAACGAGTGGTCAACAATTTAGTTTAGAGTTATCCATTGGAGTGAGGATTAAAATTTCACCTATCAAATTATCACCAAACTGGTCATAATGATAAATAATTTTGCATACGTTTTGTTTAAAGCATCTGATCAAAAATCCCAATTTTGCACCTGTTTTATAACCTTTTTAAAAATTATTATATTTTCCGAAAACTCTATCTCAGTTGTCTCAGTCTCGCTTTGACTGTCACCAGCCTATTTAATAAAAGTGCAGGGATCAGTATATTTCTATAAATTGACATTTCACAACTTTACTGCTACCTAATATTTTTATTGAACAATCTGAATGGCCGATAGTGGCTACAGAAAAAGCGAAAAAGAGTACTGTATGATAAGTGATATATTTCAAAGTACGCTGTCTTTTGAGGAAAATAAATCAGTGTCACTTGACAAATGATGAGCTTGAGGATCCGAGGGAACTTTCATACTGTAATCCGGTAATTCATCAACCTATACCTCAATTAGTACCAAGGATTTTTTTTTCTCAACTTCTTTAAGGGAAAATGATTGAATACGGATGGATACCTCCCTTTGCGGCTATAAACCATGCTTTTTTTCACTGTGTCGAAGATTTTTCTACAGCATAGTTGAAATATAAGCGTGAAAAAACAATGAAGAGTAAAAAATATGTAGCTGCTATAATCTTCGTACATAACATTATAAAAATGGGGGGGGGGGGAGAAACACGTAATACCTATCAAAACTCTGGAGGGAGTTTTTAAAATAATTCTTGACTGTTATTCTTCAACTTTATTTATAGAGCTTACATTTTTGTGTATATTTTTTTGCAAAACACTTGATTGAGAATCAATAACAAAACATTAAAAGTTCTTGTTTAATACTAAAGAGTTATTCATTTCGGCTAGTTTTAACTAGCTCTTCATCACTTAACTAGCTCTTCATTTTAAGCTCTTCATCACTGAGGAAAAAGACTTGCTTCCCTCTGAAATTTCAAAAAAAAAAAAAAATTAGGAGCCAACAATGATGACGTTAGGTAATTTCGTGCACATACCTTTGAATTTTTCTAAAACTGAAGTTCCAAAAACCCAACTTTAAGCTATTTTTGGATAATTCGACAGAGATGGGGATTTTAATGTTTGAAGTTTATATCCTAAATACACAACTTAGACTATCTTTAATCACGTTACAGGAAGGGCTTGACTGCCTTCAGGAATTTGTTGGTATTTAAGTTTTAAAAACTCAATATTAGGATAAAAGATGAGATGCGAAGGGATGGGGTGAGCGTTATTCCGTGGAAATGTTCCGAGACACAAACCCTAAAACTGCCCATTTGAGCTGTTTGGTGACGTTAAGGGATAGGAAGGTTTGGTTGCTTTTCCTGAAAATTGTGACATTGATTGAGGGTTTAACAACGCAGTTTTGAGCTGTCTTCAGTGGGTCAGAATCTTCCCGCCTCAAAACATATTTTAAAGCTATATTTGGACACATTAGACAGCAAAGGGGGGGGGGGGTGAAAATGGAGTCCCTTAAAACGCTGCTTTAGTCTATGTTTTGCCTAGTTAAGGTAGAAAGAAATGGTAAGTGACTCTTCTTCGGAAATTCTTCAAAATTAAAGTCCTGAATATGCATTTTAAGCTTTGTGGCAGTTGGAAGGAGCGTAAAGATCGGAGAAATTTTCCTAATTTAAAGTTTTAGAAACGCAAATTTAGAATCTAATTGGTTCTCAAAGGTAGTTATAACTCCCTTTTGGATTCGTGTTTGAGCAAATCACTTAATGTTGACAAACTCAGAAGTTGTCGCCCAGGGTAGGAGCAAGACTTACTCCCTTAGATCAGGAATTAGTAAATGGAGGGAGCAAGTCCTATCATTCGCTTAGCAAAAGGCGACCCAAAACCCCCAATTTCTGTGACTCAACAAGGACAATTGGTAGGAACGTTTTGCGTGAAACAAACGAAAGAAACTTGATTTCTCCAATGCTTTGCTTTAAAATCTATGACGTGACTTGGGACCTTGAATTCACGAACGAAAGTCTTCACTCCCTCCATTTTATCTCTTCTCAAAGCTTACCCCCTCCTCTTCTCTAGATTCGGTATTGCTATGTTACCAAATTGGGATGATTCTGGTTTCATTGATAAGGGACGATAAGATAAAGAGACCCTTTACATTCGATTAACCATACTGTGATTCACGAGAAAAAAAAGTTAAAAAAAAGAATCAAAAATCAAACAATAGTACTGAGATGTCTTCTAGAAAAACACTAGTATTAGAGTAACTTTGCGTGGTCTCAATGTCCTCCAAGTGAAACGATACCTCTAGGGGTGCTAGCACCAGGTAGTTATTAGCTCCTAGTCTAGTTCTAAATTCTCATAAACTGTTCGATCCGGTGATGGTGCTGCCATCTATCGGTATAAAAAATAATGGAGGCAAGGCACTTAGTATGCAGTCCTCGACATAAATACAGTTGTAGTCAGTTGTGACTCGGAATCGAAAATCGAAAGAGTAACTTTGTATTAGAGTAATTTTGTTATCATAGTCGTACCAAAACCTTACAATTCGAAGACTTTTTTTTTCGCCTCCAGTAATAAATCAAAAGCATGATTTCCGTATTCGAAAATGTGTTGAATTTTTTCGTAATAAAAGTGTGAAATTTCCGCCCCCCCAAAAAGTGCCGCCCGGGGCGGACCGCCCCGGTCGCCCCTCCCTAGCTACGCCACTGTTTGATGTGAGCATGTCTGATTTCATCAACATTTTTTTTTTTAACTTCGAAAAAGCGATTATCAAATTTTGATTTTTTAATTTTAAATGTTGTGAAAAATAAGACTTGCGGAGGGAAAAACTATCAAAATACGTTAATGTATTAAAGAAAAACCATCCTATGTAAACTATTTAATTGGTCAAGATGAAAAAAAAAACATTTCCTTTCAAATTCCATTACACGGGTCCTTAACCTAATACGTATATAACGATTATGGTAATTTTTACGATCTACTTGTTCCTGTTCTTTTGTTAATGCTCCATAAGAAGGCTCTCAAAGCAGGAGAAGAAATAAAAGATATGTTTTTTTATTTCTGAACTAGCTTCATTTTTTAATCCTCTCATATAACTTTATTCTTACTCTAAATGCATTAGCATATTAAAACCAAAATATAAGAGCTATACAATTCTAGAAATGGTCTTTATAAGTATTCTTTAAAACATTTTAATTAAAACTAATTATAAAAAAAGAGAAATAAAACATGCAGTGTTTCTTAAAGTCATTTTTATTGCGACATGGCTTAATGCATCCTGCAGATTTCCGCTTAAACTTAGTACTTAGTTCGAATTAAAGAATTGTTGTTCATTTTCGTATAGAAAAAAAATAAGATCGAGATACTTTACAAATGTCATTATCTATTTTTTCTTTAAAATAATTATTAACTACTGGTATAGAAAAAAGTTTAAATGTTTGTCTTCCTTTTTTCCCTTTTCTTAAGGGTAAAACTGTAAAGCTTTATCAACAATTGTATTAAACGAATTTCTCTTTTTTTTTCCAGACGATTGTATATCTTTTTTAAAAATGTATAAAAAAAGTAGCAATCTTTTTAGATTTTTTAATATACATGTTGCTTTTCTTAATTCAATTAGTCAATATTATCGACTACAAGTAAGTAATTTTTTTAAAACCTTTATTAAATACATTTAGCTTTTTTGTCTACTTTGCTCGAAAAAAAAAAAAACATTGCAACAGAGATGGTAAAATTGCCTCTCATTTATGTCTAATTTATATATTGTTTAAGTTTCGCGATCTCATTTCTCATTTATTTTTCCACTATGGGTGGAAGGAGGGATAAGGAAAAATGTTTTTCTATATTGACGTAGTAGAACGAACATAACAGAAAACAAGTACCAATTATTATACTTGTGCGTAAGAGGAATTCAGCCAAGAGAAGTTTTTAGCTTTTAAATATGTTCATACTGAGACGAATATGTTACCAAAGTAAATATCGAAGAATCTCAAGAATTTAAATATGTCAAAATAGACCAATGCAGATTCATTGCTATCAAATATGTCATAAAAATGCATTATTCCTTAACATGATACATAAATTATATTTGATTTGTATCAGACATATTTTTCTGCAAATAACTTGGATAAGAAAAGTATTCAGAGTGAATAAAAAGAAAATTTGAAGCAAAATACAAAGCTTTGCGCTTTCCTTAATTAAAAATAATTTTAATGTAGCATATAATAAACAGTTTTTATTTAAAATAATTTTGAATTTGTTGGAAAGTTAGAAACACGTTTCCTGCCTTTAACCATGTCGTCCTTTTTCCTGTTTCCGGCAGCATAAGAATACTATTCAGAACTTTATATTTATACAACAAATTACGTTTTTTAACTTTGTATCTCATAGTTTAGTACAAAAATAATGACGCTCTTACGAAAATAGTCACAAGTATTGTGAATTATTTGTTTAAGAGAATTTTTTTTAGTTTTCTTTCTCATATGAATTGTATGTGAGCAAAAAACAAAAACTGTTTTAAAGTGCACTATTTATATAACAATTAAAATGAGTTTCGGTGCCCTGAACTGTATGCTTCTCAATGATTCTGAGAAACAAAGAAGATTAATATAGTTGGGTTTTCAATGTTTGAGTGGCTACTTGTGCGTGCAGTAGAATAATTAAAACAACTTCTTTTTAAGTTAATGTATAAAATCAATCCCTTGCCAGGAAGACCGTTTTTTATTTAAATAAATTGCGTATATACCAGTGTTTAGTTTTAATTTTGAATGTTCAGCCTTTTCAAGAAGGAAGCTGAGAATATTGCTGTTTTTAGGGGAGAAAAAAATAGAAAACATAACTTGCAAATTGTTGAAAACTAGAAAATCGCTCGTCAAGGTATGATGGGTTAAAATTTCTTCTACATGTGAACGAAGCAATTGCCTGTTTGGTGATATTTTGATAGTTTAAATTTTAACCCTAACTCCAGTGAATTAACCCTAAACTTCAGTAGATAGCGTTAATATTGTTGACCACTTTTTCGTTTCTTCATCCTCCTAAAATGACAGTCTTACCAGTAAAACAGTTAGGTTCCCGGATCCAGTTCAGCCTTGTCAAAATAAAGCATTTCTCTCATGGCAAACATTGCCAAAAAATGTTATTAAATTAGCATGCTGTGGCGCGAGTTTCAGTGTTGATGACGTCAGGAGCGTTACTCGATCATTGGCTATTATTTATATGAGGAATACAAATACCATGGTATTAGCCACAATAATAGCCTCGCACTGCCTAAATGATGTCACGCCAGATCTGCTCACGTGACCAAGAACTCCTGAGATTAAAAGTGAGTGAAATGCGTCCAAAATGTCAAGTTAAACGTTACGATTATTGCAAATGTAGTGTAGAATATTCTCGAAAAATTTTGAAAGAATAAGCTTTACCATATCCGACAAAAAACAATTGGATCATTCTACAAAAAACGCGCTTTTTTAAGTCCAGGGTGGTTAATTTCAAAAATATTTATTTTTAAGCACTTTTTATAAGATTAAAAAAGTATAACAAATTTTGAAAATGATCAATACAAATTAATGATGTTATAAAACTTTTTAAATGTTTTTTTCACTGAAGGGAGGGATACTTTTATGCCTCCGTTACATATCTCAACACATTTCTTCCCATGTACTTTTTCATTTATTTATTCAATACAAACGAGCTGATGTGTGCATCACATCACATGACTTCCTTTTACTCCAATTTAATGTCATTTTCTCATTATTGGCAGTTTTAATGTGATTCAATAGTTTACTGTCTAAATATCACCAACAGTGGTCAAATTAAAAGCAGATTTAATTTTTTTTAAATCGCCAAATTTATCGCCAAGTTGGCGACAAAACTTAGAGACCAAAAAATCTGGCGATATATCGCCAAATTATAGCACCACTTGAGTTTACATTGCAATTAACAATGATTTCCCTTTAAAAAGGGGCAAAAGACCCAGTTTGGAGCATCCGAATGCAACCAAAAAGGAAGGTGCACAACTAGACCCCATTAGGAGTCTAAGTACCGAATTTCAACTTTCTAGCACATTCCGTTCTTGAGTTATGCGACATACATACATACATACACACATACGCACATACATACGTACATACAGACGTCACGAGAAAACTCGTTGTAATTCACTCGGGGATCGTCAAAATGGATATTTCGGGTGTCTGTACGTTCCTAAGCATATATCCACGTGTGGTCGGGTTGAAAAATAAACTCAACATTCATTCGGGGGTGAGAAAAATGGAAATTAACGCCGATTTTTGAGTGAATTTTTTTTCGCGAATACAATACTTCCTTTTTTGTAAAAGGAAGTAAAAAAACAGATAAAACAATAAAAAAAAATGAATAGCATTCATAATCTTTTGAATTACTGTCACAATATTTTTTGTATCCTTTGTTCAGGATTTAATTAAGTAATAGAATTTCCTATAGACGGCAGTACTGGCAGCTCATTAAAGAGGTTTAGATTTACAAGTTAGCCCTTTTCAACTCTGGGTCTTCATAATGAAGCTAAAGAACCTAGTGTGAAAGAATTTCAGCATTATTCTCTTTGAAATCAAATAGGTCCTTAACTTTGTGTATCCTCCGTTCTTGAGTTAAAAAGGAAAAAGTTGTTTGTGTACAAAAAAATTATAGTTAAAATTGAATCACTTTTTTTAAAGAAAATTCTAAATAACATGTTATGTTAACCCCAAATCAGCACAATGATCATAACAAAACATAAGTATTTGAATCCTCCGTTACAGTATAGATGTAATGGAGGATATACAATTAGAAATGGAGCATACAACTTTCTTTAAAAATCTATTTTAAGAAAGATGTGTACATTTTAATCAGTTCAAATAGTGTTTCTCATATAAGATGCAATGCTCATTTAAATCAAAAGTTTAAAAATAACACATTTAAAATATATATTTACTATCCGTTACCCTCCGTTCACATCCAAAATTTTAACTACAAAAGAAAGTTACAAAATAACCAATAAAGAATGTGACTATGTGGGAGTAAAAAGGTGCCTAAAAGGACCAATATAAAGTAACTTTTAAAAAAATTGAAGATTTTTTATTTATTTTTTTATGAATTCCAACTTTAGAAACCTACGTTTTTTGTATAATGACCCAATTATGGCTGCATGCTTAAACGATCTTGTTGATTCATTAATGAGGGTGGGAGTAGGTGTTTATCAGTAAAGATCAATTTAACTTTCTGAGATATTCCAGTTTGGAATATTTCCTTAATTATTTTTTAAATAATTGCTTGGAATTAGCTAAATACCACAGTTTAACTATCTTTGTATTTTAACACAAATTCAATGTAAGTACTGCTATCAACAAAAAAAAAATCTTCATGTAAATAAGTGCATGAAGTTGCAAACAAACTTCGCAAATGTTTTTCAAATTCAAAGGGAAAAAACGAAATCCTTTTAGTAAGCAGTTTTTCTGGAGGAAATTCCCCGTAATTTAAAATGATTAAACTGTTTGTTAAACTGTAGCATTAAACTCAATTTTTCTTAGGAAAAAATAGACATGAGAAATGTCTAGAAACTATGCTTACTTTATTTAATTATACAATAAAAACTCCCATATTTTATTTAAAAATATGTTTATAAAGTTCCGATATTAGATTTTTCTGAAAATATTTTTTTTAATTTCTGATTACATAGATTAGTTGTGCTTATGCACAAAAATAAATGAAATTTAAAATATTAATGTAATTTTAAGGGAGGAGGATTTGGGGGTTGTTTTGGAGCAGGAGACTATCTACCTATTAATATTAATCTATATTGCTTGTAAGTAATCTCCGCATTACATTGCATTATTATTTTTAAATGAATAAAAATGCATACTTTTTGAATATAGCAGGCTGTAAAGATTTTTCTAATAAATTTTCCTTTCTCTTGTTTACATAATTTACATACGTTTCATTTCACTTTTTTCTATCAAACAAACTTACACGGTTATACTGTTGAGATTTTTGCAAAATGTCTTCACGTTTTCAAACTTGTTAGACATTTGTTTGTTCAAAGAAATAAAAGATAAATGAAATAAATATACTTTCGCACAATATTTATTATTATAAAGCACCTAATAAAATGCATAGCAGTCAGAAAGGACGGGCAAAATAAGTTGAACTCTGTGCAGCTACTACAAAGAGTTTGAGGTACCAAAATTTCTAGAGAGACGCTAAATTATTTTAAAATTTAGAATTTCAAACTGTAGCCGGCAATTTTTGTTCAGTATGTAGTATTTTTTCCTTTTTTAATTTATTTTAAAAATGGTTTTTAAAATTTGTCCCTTAAGAATTTTTATTCAGAACGATTTTTTTTTTTAACCTATATTCCAAGCCATGAAAAAAAGCAAAGCGGTAAAATAACCGAAAACGTAAATTTCATTAAAGAATTTATGTAGTATTTGCGAGTTTTAAGGGTTTTGAAAGTAGCAAAAACAACAGCTTTTTACAACGAACTTTTACGCTTTTTAAAAATTTCTATAAGTTATATTTTCTGATGAAATTTCAAACAAACAAAAAAGTATCAGAAATGTAGTAACACATTTTACACTAAAGTTCAAAACTGTATCGTTTCAATAGTCCATACATTAAAATACCCCCTCTCTCTCTTTTCAAATTAATTTTTTCTCTTTTACTCGGGTTAAGTAGTATTTCGTTCTCGTTGTATTATGTTTAGTAAATAATAAATATTATTTAAGTATTGCACTAAATATTTCATCATTGATAACTTTTATTTAGTCTGCTGATTGGCTGATATTATGCCTGGTGCAAAATACTGACATTCAATTAACCTCTCCAATGAGTCAGATGCGAGGGAGTAATTTAGGAAGTTCGCACAAGTTCAATTTCTGGTTAAGTAACTGATCAATAACAGCCTCTGGCTTGTTTCAGAAATGCTCAGTCAGGAGCTTTTACATTGAGACAACTGACAACCAGTCTAGTCAGTGGATCTAGTGGACGTCAGCATCCTGAAAAGAGAAAATTCGGGAATGAAAAAATCCATGATGTTCTATTTGTGGACATGTGGACAATAAAAAATTTGAATTTTTTATTTAATAGAAAAAACTCAAAGATTTTATTAAAAAATTTTGATCAAGAACATGAAACGGTATGGTTTCTAATGTAACAAACATAAATAAGATGGACTTTTTTCAGCCTTTCTAAATCGGAACTCCAGCGCTCGAATACGCTACCTTGCGGTGATTTATAAAACTGCGAATGCAACTAAAACATTGCCACGTTGCGCTCCACTTGTATCTGTTGACGTAAACGCGGTCAGTTTGTTCTGAGTAACGCATTCAACATGTCTAAGAACGCCTTCAACAACAGAAATTAATTCGTCCCTTAGTAGTATTCTCGAGCTTCTCAAAATAATGTTAGTTTTCCTTATTTCTTTCAAAAAAGTATTAAATGGTGGAAGCGTAAACAAGAAAACTCTGGATTAACAAAATTGGATAACGTTATACCAGGTAAAAATTTTTTATTGTTTTGTATGAATTTGTAAGAATATGAGTTTTTTTTAATCTTAAATTAATTTAACTAATCATATTTTACAGCAGCATTTAGTTGGAATGGACAGTATGCAAAATATTTTCTTGAATTTATTATCGTAGAACAAAATGAAAAATGTTTAACAGAGAAAGAATTTACTTTATTCCTTTTATTCTCAGCTGAAAGGTTTCGCCAAATTTGTTTAGGGTTATAGTTTTGGAATTGTGCGAGCAAAGTAGCCTTGGCGAGATTTCGCGTTTTTAGTTAAACCATTTTTAATTTTTATCATGAGTGGAATAAAATGATAGTAAGATTACAGAATTCGATAAGTAAAAAGAAATAATGGTCAATCAACTGAAAAGAAAACTACCACCATATATAAACTGTGAGTACACATTTTATTTATTTTGTTCTGAGTGAATTTGAATAAATATCAGTTTTTCAATTCGATGAAGAAAAAAAAACGAACTTAATAACATTGACTGGACACTTTTCCTTAACCTAATTCCACATAAATGATTTAAATAACCTTTGTTACTACAGTATCCTACTGAAATAGAAAGTATGCAAATAAATTTTCTTGAAAATATTTATCGCAGAACAGATTGAAAAATCCAGAAAGAACGTTAAGAATTTGAACAATAAAAAATAAAAGTTCGCCAAAAATCTGTTTATAAGGTTATGGTTTTAAAATTGTGTGAAAGAATAATGTATCTTGACAAGATTTCGCATATCAGGTAAATCATTTCCATGACGAATGAATTAATAAATGCATGATTTCTTTAGATATCCAATCATATAGTCATAGAAATAAATTATCTAGTGTTAAACGTTACTCTTGACAGTCTGCCACGTATGTGCACTATGTGACAAAAATGTCAACAAATGCCGGAAATGTCACGAAACTGAACTTAATATGTACTAATGTATAGAAAAAACGGTACAAAATGAAAATGCCGTTCGAAGCGAACCAAAAATTTATGAATTCCGAATTCAACATCGTGAAAATGGCTGCTTCAGAACAACTTACTGTGTGTTCTGCATTAATTGTTTACTTTCGTAATACTTGGTTTCTAATATCTTTCTATATGGGTCAGAATAACCAAAAGACTTTGAAAAATCTTTTCAAATGAATAAAGCGAAAAAATCATACATAACAACAAAAATCACAACACTTTTAGCATTTTCTTCGTTACCACATGCGTTTGTTTTAGTTTTTAATTCCGCCATTGGACAGTGACTGCAGTGCCCCCTATAGTTCGTTGGAGTTGCGAATAGAAAAATATCTAAATTTTTGAATGAAAAATAATTAAGAAAGCGTTTTAATAAAATATCTATAGAATGAGAAAAGCAACGTTAACAAAGCTTACTGTAGATGTTTCTTGAGTATGTTTCAATTTTGCTTTTTTTCATTCCTTTCATTGACATTCAAAACTATAGTAGCTGTATGTCCGGTTAATGATTGTACGAATATAGGTAAGAAAACTAAGATTTACTTAAAATTGTTATATTGACTTAACATATGTAGAGTAAATTAAAATAACATTGTAAATAAAATTAAAACCCTTCTTGGTTTTATAAAAGTTCTGAAACAGGTAGTGTAACGGACGAGTGTCCGAATGCTGTTGAGATACATCAGGTAGGAAGCCGCCTATTCGCATCGAGATAAGCTGTTTTATGCTCTTTCACGTGTGCTACCCTCTGCGAACAGCATATTCAGACAGTAGCGTTTTTTTTTAAGGTTTAAAGTATTTATTAAAAGAAAATTCCGTTTCAAATGTTTCTTTCTCCAAGATTTAATAAAAATTAAGTGATTATTTGTGTGAAAAATAAAACAATAAAAAACGTTTCTGTGAGTGGGGTTTCTTCCTTTAGTCAAAAGTACTGCTTATGGTCATTGAAATCGATAGAATAAGCAAAATAAATAATAATTATTATAACATAGAGCGAGAAAATTTTTTTAAATATATGATTTTGGAAATAAGGCAGTGTCACAAGTGTTGAACTTTAGCGCGCTTCTCCACTGCCACGCTGAATGCTTACGCTTGCTATCTACCGCGTTTCCTGATTATAATAATTCTGAAGCGAAGTATGCACTCTTCGTTAATGCCATCAGTGAAAGGCATTTCAGAAATTGTGGTGCCATGTACAGAAGCGTAAAAAATTATATTGACTTTGCGCACCGATTAAAATAATTATTAAGTAAATTAAATTTTGTCAAATTATTTTTTAAATGGTTAACTACTACATTTTTAGGCATGCTCTTTCAGAAAACGAGCTGATGTAGGCATCACAAGATTATCTTTTACACCAATTTAATATTATTTCCCCATTTTTGGCCATTTCAATATGATTCAATAGTTAACTTTCTAAATATCGCCAACAATGGTCGAATTGAAACCAGATTTAAAATTAAAAATACAATACTTCTTTTTTACTTCCTTTTACAAAAAAGGAAGTATTGTATTTGCGAAAAATATTCCACTCAAAAATCCGACCTTAATTTCCATTTTACTCACCCCCAAGTGAATATTGAGTTTTTTTTTTTTTTTTCGACTCGACCATACGTGGATAAGTACCTAAGAACGTATAGACATGCAAAATATCCGTAATGACGATTCCCGAGTTAATTCTCGTGACGTCTGTATGTACGCATGTATGTATGTGCGGATGTATGTCGCATAACTCAATAACGGTAAGTCCTACAAGGTTGAAATTTGGTACGTAGACTCCTAGTGGTTGTGCACCTTCCCTTTTAGTAGTATTCGGGTGTTTCAGGGGTCATTTGCCCCTTTTTGGGGGGAAATCCTTGTTAATTTCGATGTAAACTCAAGGGGTGTTAGAATTTGGCAGACACTTGGCGATACATCACCAGTCTTTTGGTCGCCAAGTTTTACCGCCAACTTGGCGAAAAACTGGGTTACGTTTTTTTTTTTTTTAATCTGTTTCAATTTGGCCTTTTTTGGTGATATTTAGAGAGTAAGCTATTGAATCACATTAAAATTGCCAGTAATGTGGAAATGACATTAAATTGCAGTAAAAGAAATCATGTGATGCACACATCAACTCGTTTGTAAAAGGAAGTAAAAAGAAAGGTTTTATTAAGCAGTTCATATACTGAGTATATTTCCTCTCAGACAATTGTCACCAGTTAGTTGACACCAAGATATCGTCGCATCAGAGCAACAGTAGGATATCTTAGAGTCATTCCTGTGATTAGATGTCTTACTGTTGCTCTGAGGCGACGATATTGAGTCCCGAGACGCCATTAACGATTAAAGTTGTTACTTTAGTGCCTCATACCTTTCATGAATTAATATTATCTATGAGCAAACCAAAGTACATTGTCAGATATGGATGCATCAGTTGCCAAATTGATTAACTACACTTTTTGAAAAAATCCTCATTTCTGCTTTAATAGAGCTTAATCAATGCTTGGCATGTAAATTTATATTAAAGTTTTGGTTCAGTACATTTCGATCCTGTGATAGCAGAAAATGTAACACGAGGACCCATTCACTCCTATGGGAAAACAGAATCTTCTTCATCACTTTTCTCGACTTTTTGTTTTATAGAGTTAATCAATTTGGCAATTGAAGCATCCATATGTTAAAGCCAAAATAGTGATGCTTAAAGTAGTCGCCTCATATAATGTTTAGGGTCGGAAGAGAGGCTTGGTATTTCCTAAAAATTTGCTTCCCTTACGCATAAATATAACAGATTTAGATCCTTTCGAATGAGGGAAAATAAAGAATGTACAGAAAATCGCTCAAATTTCTTACAGGAATAAATAAATGTATTGAGTTCCAAAGAATATATATATATTGCATTTCTTAAAAATGTGTTAAGTTAATGAAACAAAACTTGTTAATTTACCACCTTGTAAGAATTGCCTTTTTCATGGTTTGAAACATCGTTAGGAACATTGTAAACTATGATTTTTTTTTTCGGAAATGTTTCCATTCATAACGAAAAATAGAAGAGCACTTCTTTTCTAGAATACTACTATATAGTTTAAAAAATAAACAAATATCTGTAAAAATCACTTTAGAATTTTCTTATTATACGAAGGCAGATATTGCCCCACGTATTAAGCACAAGTATGATTTCGTTTTGAAAAGCAGCTACAGATTTTAAGCATTTTTATAAGCATTTTAAGAAAAATGTCAAACTTTTAACTTATTGTTTTGACGTTTAAAAAAGAAACATATGAGATTATAATTCTCGTAGTACTTATAAACGGTGTGCTTCAATTTTTTTGGATTGTCAGAGAAACAAAGTTCATTAAATTTGTTATTAGACACGTTACATGCCCTTTCCACTTGGAAATGACATAATAAACTTTCTCCTTGTTTTGATAAGTGACACGCCATTGAGGGCTCCTCTTTATTTTTTTAACAACTCGCGCAGAAGTTTGGCCGTTAGTAAGTCCACTTGGTGTTTGATGGATATTATTCGATGATTTTGTCTTATAAGAGGCAGTGCAGTCTCTTTTTTGCATGTATATAAAAATCCTACCGTGGTTTTGCATTTTGACAAAGCAAGATTGCTTGATTTTAATTTTAAAAAGTTGTCTGTTGTTTTTGTAACAATTTATTAACCAGGCAATTATATTTTTGTCTAAAATGAAAACATTTTAGAATATCCTTGCTTAAAAAGGATAAGAGTCACTTTCTTTTCGATCCTCGTTTGACTACGACTTATCAACAAACAAACATGAATAAAACCAATAATCAATGTAAGAGAATATTTTTCAATTTTTTTTTCATTCATGCAAGAGCCTTTAACATGCAAGAGAGAATTTTTGAATGAACGTGGCATGAGCCAATAAAGACATCAATATTTATGACAAACTTGGTCGAATTAATGTTGAAACTATAAGAACACTTGACATAAAACAAAAAAAGATCCAATCAGAAGCGAAAAAACTGAAAAGGGATTATAATTCTGCTAATGAAAAAAAAGGACAAGAAATGACGACGAACAATCAAAAGTCATGGAATTAAAAAAAATAACCCAATTATAGGAATTTCCTGAAAATATCAGGGAAAAATGAAAGAGTGGAACGTTTTGGATAATGACAGTTTTTGATCATTATCACTTAATCCTCAGTAATAATTCTCACATCATCTGCATCAGACTAATAGAAATTTCGATGTTTCTATTTTTTTCTAGCAAATTTAGCAGTATTTTTTTTCATGAGCATAATCAACTTTCAAAATTAAAACCGTACATTAATTTATGGTTTATTTGATGAAATTTTCACTAATACATAATCATTAGCTTTTGCAGTTTTTTAAGCTGAGCTAACAATTCTTTCTCGGTCATTATAATTATCATGTATTTCATTAATATAAAGTTCTTCATTAGAGAAGCTTTTCATTTTAAAATCGGCACTCTCATGAGATGAACCCTTTATTCCTTATAAGAAAAATTTACGAGGACAGTGGCACCCCGGCTCTTAGACATTTATTCATTACATTTTATGTAAAATTCTTATTGCAGTATGCACTTTAGGTTGAACTATAGATAAAAATATGATGAACATTGTAAAGTAAAAAAATAAAAACTAACTTAGGAAAACTATTTAAAAAAAATAATGGTTGAACCCCCTAAGCAATTTTTTTTCAATGTTTTTTACATAAGATCTACTTATTACCTAGAAAAATATTCCATGAACCCCAAATTTATGCATTTGGGACCAACTTCTCCTAACCAACCTGATATAATATATAATATATATATATATATATATATATATATACAAACAATGGCGTCACTAAATGCGTCGAATGGGAACGTGCGTCACAGATGACACCCATCTAGGGTTTGACAGCCGCAAGGAATTTCGAAGTTTCAAAAAGTTGTAAACACTTTAACTCTGAACTTTTCATGCCATTTAATTTTCCACTGCCGCAAAAAAAAAAGAAAATGTTTTTTGATGATTGTACGAAATATATATATATATATATATATATATATATATATATATATATATATATATATATATATATATATATATATATATATATATATATATATATATATAGCTTAATATATTGCCTTTCGCACAGCAATGATTTATTTTTAGTCTGCGTAACAATGATTTGCAACGAAAAATGACATTACGAGACTATCGACCTCTTCAGAAAATGTCCGTTACGTTAGTAGTATTTATAGAAATAAAAGGAAAAATTCTCTCATATCCCCCGAAGAATAAGTGATACAAACTGGAACTTAAGCTGCCTTCATTGAACTTAATGAGAAACAAGAATAATAAAGGAGGTACCGACTGTGAGAAACGCAATATTTGCGGAAGTGTATTATTTATTTTCCCTTTAAGACGTGCAATTCCTCATTTTTATGATACTATGTAACTCTTTGTGGCTATAAAGATATATGATGAAAAATTTGGAATTTTTAATTTTGCAGATATTTTTTAAAGTCTTTTATTTAATCACCTTTATGTGTGTTAAACATTTGTTGCGGATTTTGTAAAAAAAAGAGGTTAACAGTTTTGATACAGCTCTGAACTTTATTTTGTACACTTAAAAATTAACTTTCAAAATTTTGTAAGTTTTAGTCATCGTATTGCTATATTAATTAATTTTGAAATTAAAATTGCTGTAAATGTTCCTGTTTATCTAATAATAACAAACTCTGTTTTCGTAACTTAGCAATTTTATTGCTTACTAGTGGTACCCGCACGGCTTTGCCATTAGTTGAAAATTAAACAGTCATTCGGTTCGCCTGTATATTTATAAATAATGGATGACGAATTTCTCGCCAATTGGCTATGTTCATTCGCTCTCCCATTCCACCTCATGATAATTTCGTAATTTACTCGTCCATCTTATGATAATTTTGCTCCGGATAATGTTCTTAAAATTAAAATAGAAAAAGAATAAAATCGAATTCTCGAAAAATCGCTTCGAGATGCACACCCCCATGCTACAAACTAACTTTCTGCCAAATTTCATGAAAATCGGACGAACGTTCTAGGCGCTATGCGCGTCACAGAGATTTATACAGAGAGAGATCCCGATATCCAGGCAGAGAGGCTTCCAGCTTTATTATTAGTAAAGATGATTATAAAAAAATGTATGACACGTGACAAAAGGAGAAAAAGGGGAGAGAAGCGAAGTCTGAAGCTTTGTGACAAACCTTGGAGGAGGTAAAAAAATTTAAAAGTGACATTTATTCTGGCATAAGAGCAAAAAAAAAAAGATTTTTTTCTATAGGGAATGTGTGAAACAAAGTTGGCCAATATTCTTAAGGTAGACTACCAGCAAAAAAAGAAAAGTTAAGCTTATTATGTGTTGAAAAGTGGTGGCAGAGATACTTTCCGCTTTATTATTAGTAAAGATTATTGATGAATATCACAAAATAATAACACAGAAACACAAATCAATGTGGTAAGATAGATATTTAGAGATAAGGACGAAGCAAAGCTATCGCACATTTGTTACGCATCAGCCAAACGAGAGTGTATCAATGATGATTTTCCATTTATTCTGCAGATTGGTCTGGGACACTTGACATATATAACAACCGACATTCAATTAACCCCTCCAATAAGATTGGAGCTAGAGTGACTCAGGGAGTTCGCGTGTGTTCAACTCCCAGTTAAGTATTTGATCAATAACTGCCTGAGGTTTGTTTCAGAATTGCTATTATGCTTTGCATTGAGAAACCTGACATCCAGTCCATGAAGTGGATCAATTCTTTTGACGCCAGCATTCAGAAAGAAAACAAAGGAGGCTCTTGTCATAGTTACGTATGTGCATTGAAAAATGGCACGAGTTTTCGATAAATGAAAATTGTCGTAAAGATTTTAAAATGGAATATTTGATTATAAGCATAAAATAAAACAGTTCTAGTTAAAAGTAAACTCCAATAATATATCTAAAAATACTTTAGAATAAATCTATATAAATAAAACAAAGTATATATATGTATGTGTGTGTATTTTCCCATTACAAAACCACAGTTTACGTCATATCTTGACCAAATTTGGTAAGGAAGTACTTGAACAGCCGAGAAAGAACGTAGGGGAATTTTCGAAATTCAAAAAAGTACCGAATCGTTCGAATTTTACTTTTAGTACCCGAAAATGGCATTAAACGGCTTTTTATACCCGAAATAGTGATCCGATTTTCCTTATTTAGGTCCGATTTGAAAGCCTACAAAAAATACCCTTGAAATATATTTACTTCCTTCTAATTAAAAAAAAAAAGAAAAGAAAAGAAAACCTAGGCTGTAAAATCACCTGGAAAAAATTTAAAAGCATTTTTCAGCCTAATGGAACTTCAATATCAAATCGTAAATTTATCGTTTACCAACGAGATCAATTTAAATTAGCGCTTGAATTAACTCATATTTGATCTGTTGCCATTTTTAACTGACGAAAAAACGGAAGAGGTTCTCAAGTCGACCCGTATAAATGTATACATTTTTTTTATGTATGACCACGCATAACCTTTTACAGAATAGTCCAAATTTGATAATTTTTTTTATTGGAAAGAGTGTACACCGAAATTGGTTCCGTATAAACTTGGAAAAAAAAATTCTTACCCTAGGGGTGGGAAAATAGAGGTAATTCATTGTTCATTATTTCATAACGGGTAATTCATTGTTTTCATAAAAAATGTAAATAAAAAGTGGTTACATATCATTATCCCTTCATTTTTGCTTTGACTTCAAAAAATGGTATGGATGCTGTTCAAAGGATTAAATTATTTTTATTTTTTAGAGCAATTTCCAGCTGCAGTTTTTGAAGTTGGTTCCTTTTTTGTTCGTTCAAAGTCGAGAAAAATAAAGTTCTTGCTTTTTGCTTTGAATTAAAACTTTTCCTTTTGATTATTTATTGGTCATTTATTTATTTATTTATTTTGGACTACCAGTTGATGATAATCAAGGATTTTAGTTGTATTAATGGAGGGTTGCGTTTGTTTTTTGTTCGGGACTTTCAGTTTTGCCGCTAACGACATTTAAGAATCATTATTTTGACTGGAAATTTTACAGTATTTTTTTTTCTATTCGATAAGTCTAATTGTTTAACACGCGGCATATGAAAAAACTTTTATTTTCGAGGTAAACCGGGCAACGCAGCTAATTATGAATAAAAATATCATACATATTTTTTGTCCTACACGTGATACCACTATATTTCAGTTTATGATATGTAATAAGTATTATTTTATGCTTACGTATGCTTAATTTCTTAGGCAAAAGTAAAACCAATATTAGTTTCTACGTATTAGTGTGTCATTAGAACACTGAAAAAATTAACCATTAAAATAAGGTGTTTAGTTTTAAAGATTGCAACAACAAATTCGAATGATATTTTGTTAAAACACATAGGTATAAAAAGGAATTAAAAAAGTGGTTCCATCACGTGATAGGTACATTTCGTTAATAAAATAAATATTGAGAATGCCATTAAAAAATGCCTTTGCCCAAGATATCACACAAGTACGGCACTTTCCCTAGAACAGCAAATGCTATAACTTTGATCATTAAAAACATTTATGAGCTGATAAATAAAAATGCAAGGGGAATTGTAGTAAAATATGTTTCACACATGGAATCACCCTAACACAGTTTTTCTTGAATCTCGTCGTCATTCAAAAGAGATAAACTAAAATAAGGGAAGGAATTGTAAATAAGTTAATAATATATAACCTAAGAAAATCCACTTCACTTTGTAAATTAAAATATATATATATACTTTTTGTTTTTATAAGCCCAAAAAAGAAAAAAATGTTCAGAAGTAGGCAATGATTTTTTTTTTTCAATTTTGATAATAAAATAGTACAAATTTTTGGCAGTAAGAGGTATCTTTGGTTAAAATTATGTGTAGTCAGAAGAAATTATTTTAAATAGTTAGAAATACTTTTAAATGCTAGCATTTTTTAATGTTTGCACGTGAAACAGATGTAAAATATCGCTTGTGAAATCTTCAGATTTGTTTCTTAAAAAACATTGCAGTAATTGTAGTAACGCACATTACAATGTTAACGACCAATACTAATAACTTTTGATGCCATTTATCATTTGTTGTAAATATTAGTCGATGTAAATTTTTTTTATTTAACATTTCCAGTCAACGCAGCCTTTAAATAGAACTAAATAAAGTTGTTTAATGTTTGCTTGAATAATGAAATCATTAATTTTAACTAAATCATTAATTTGCTAAACTAATCTTAATTAGAATCATGCATTTGCTTTACGGATGGTTTCCCTAATTAGTGAGTCAGACGACAAATCGTTTGGTAAAATTGATGTATTCATGCTGTCAAAAAAAAGCATCAGATTTAAAACAGACAGCATTTTTATTAATAATGGTTCCTCTTTTAGACTGAATAAAACTATTTGTCAGTATTTTAAGCACTTTCGTCATCAGAACTACAAAATACAGTCAAGGTTTCTGTTTGATCCAATTAAGTCATGAGTGCAGACATTTTATTTTTTTAGACAACATGAATTCGTAGCAGAAATATGTTTTCTTTGAATCTTGCAGTTTGAATTTTTTTAAACCGTGTGCAGCCCAAATAATTATTTTCTGCAGAAAAACATATTGATATGCACAATATGTTTAATAATAATTATTTATTTTCTGATTAATTGATGATGAAGTTATAATATTTACTGACACTATAATAGTGGTTTTACACAAAAATCTTACAATGATGTAATTTTAAGTTTCATTATTGCTATTAACAATTTAACTATAGTTATTTTCGAGCGATTTATCCTACCCATGTGCGCAAAAAGTTTTTCTTGGTTTTGTTACAACCGTTGCAGTACATTGAAGCCTAATAGCAAAATAGCAATGATAATGCATAACCAACAAATAGTAAAATTATACATGAATATTTTAGTAAACATCGCTGACTAGAGGGCCATTCCACGGAAAACGGTCATTTTGTCCGCACTTAAAGCCTTATATATTTCATTAAAAATAATACTTTAAAATATAAATGAAAAACAAATTATGCTTAACAAAATTTGTTAAATGTGTGGTTTCTTTTGCAAAGCACTTCGTCATTACCCTTTAAAATTATTATTACTTTTTAAGGAAAGATTTGAACCGTCACGTGCGGGACAAAGGGCCGACTTTTTCATGGAATGGCCCTAGAGTGTTTTTTGCTGTTATGTTGAACTGCGCGCGCACTTGCTTTACTTATAGTAAACAATTTTTAAGAGTTTACCTTTTCAGGTATGTAAAACGTGTTACTTTCACTAAGCGTAATACTACATATAGATTTTATTATTATTATTACTATCATTATTATTATTGCTGTTAGTGGTGTTTTTTCTTCAAGATTTTCAATATAAAAGTAGGCAATATGAATTACTTTGCATGATATAAGTTACATTTAACTTTAAAAATTTGGGAAATTTTAAAAAATTTGTCATTGTAGAAAAAGACAATTCGTAATACACATTTTTACACTAAGCTGCATATTCGTTATACTTTGAATTAAAGTAAACAATTTTTCAACTCTGCAAAATAAGTACGTTTAAAAATGAAGAGACGTCAGACGAGAGTCTTTTCATCGATGAACTGATTTTTGCATTGAATGGATGGCTACTTATACCCGTGAAATTCGTGCCAGCAGTTTCCTGTACATTTGCACAGCTTAACATCATAATATTACATGCAGTATACCAGACAGCCCGGTTATCACACACTGAGACTGCAGATTTGTTCTTATAAGAACTCTTCAGTCAGGAATAGTTGATAACTGAGCTGGAGGCAGATGTCATCTCTATGAAGCTGAGAGTACCAACAAGCTGGTAGATAAAGCGAATTTATCTCACCAGCGAGTGACTGCAGCACGGTACGGTTCGACTCGGGAATTGAAGGTAAAGCTTGGGAACCGCACAATGCTACTGACACTCGCTGGTGAGATCAATTTATTTTATCTACCAGCTTGTAGATCATCTGGCTGGTGAATTGGTCTCACCAGCGAGTGTCTGTAGCATTGTGCGGTTACCATGCTTTACCTTCAATTCCTGAGTCGAACCGTACCGTGCTGCAGTCACTCGCTGGTGAGATCAATTCACTTTATCTACCAGCTTGTTGGCACTCTCAGCTTCAATGAGATGACATCTGCCTCCAGCTCGATTATTCGCTATTCCTGACTGAGGAGTTCTAATAAGAACGAAACTGCTGTCTCTGGATGTGATAACCGGACTGTCTGGTATATTGCATACAGTTCTGGGGGGACTAAGCCCTGGCTTGGGGAAGTTAACTTACTGCTGAATCGTATTATTATTTTACTTTTCAGCTTGAAGGTATTTGTTTCTCCTGCTATTGTAACTTAAAATTTAAGGAACAAAAAAACTTTCCATTTCATTTTTCAATTTTAATTCTGCTGTACATATTATTTTTATCTAAGTTCATCTAAATTGTATGTTCACGTTATTGCATTTTAAGTTTATATTAGACATTATTTAGAAATACTTTAACATTCACGAATGACCTCGACCGGAAAAGTTCATACGTAAAAGTTCGCCCACAAAACTGTTGTGACAAATTACCATTAAAATTGTTCCAAATTTCAAGAAAATAAGCAATGAAGAGGACCAGAACAATTGATCCTATGATCCTTACCAGTCGCTTATTCACAGAGAAAGCTTATCAGGCGAAACTGAAAGTTTCTAAGGAACTGATTAATGAAAATGATTGAAGTGACAGAAAAGACTGAAGATACTAATTACTTGGAAAGTTTAAAGTTTGCGAACAGATTAGCAAATGAGATTCTTTGAAAAATAAACGTCTACCCGGTAGGCCCTTAAGCTAGAATGGAAGAAGCAGATCCTAAGCACGACTTGTGTTACGCTGTGCATGTTGAAAGAGTTGAACTTGAATTTATAAGTAAAGCGTTTACGTAAGAAAATTAAAGAGATCAGTTACAATATTTGAACAAATTAGACGGGTTTTGTTTTAGGAAAACGTACAAATGTCTCTGAAAAGTTATGCCTTTGGCGTAAATAGAGAGTTAACTTGGTGTTCAAAAACTTTGATAGAATTATGTGTAAAATGTGCAAAAGAATCTGTGAAACGAATAAAGAGCTTAAATTAATATATATATATATATATATATATATATATATATATATATATATATATATATATATATATATATATATATATATATATATATATATAACATACATATCTTTCTTTCAAACTTTCATACTGATGTGTGATTGCGTCTAAATAGTATAATTAATAGAGACATATGATTAAAATATCTTAATTGGAGCCCAATCTTTCAATTTTAACTATACACAATTAATTTACACCACAAAATCGAATCAGTTAACGTGGCGTTATAAATGTTTTGAGCATTGCAGTACAGTAGAACTCCAATTATCCGAACTAATTGGGATCGGACCCTTTCTAAAAATAAAAAATTTTGGAAAATTGTATTTTCTGTTAAAAAGGGTCTAATTTAACCAATTAAATGATAAAAAGGAGAGAAAAATACTATTTTAAAGAACAAAAGACTTTTATGAAAGAAATGGAAAGGTAACGCTTTTCATGCTAAGCACTCTCAAAAGTGGACTTTCAAATTTGACGAAAATTTCTTCGTTTTTGACGAAACCACTTCCAGGGATATGCTCCGAGCGAACATTTCGTCAAATTGAAGAAACTGCTTTTGTTAGTGGTTTGAGGATGCGAATTTCGTCATATGTAACAAAATATTTCTTCATTTTAGTTTCGTCAAATTAACAATCATTTTCGTAGTTTTGAGAGCATTAGTTTCGTCAAATTAATTTCGTCATATATGAGAACACTAATTTCGTAAATTTTTAAGAAAATTTATTTCCTTTTTTTTAAATCTTGGAGCACATTAGTTTTTTTTTTAATTTTTCAGAATACAGACGAACCTCGTTAATTCGAACACGCTTAAAACAAATAACTGCTGAAATAAACTTTTTTGCAATTCTTGTCTTATTGTTTATTGTTTTTCGGATAAAGCGAACCACATTTTTAATCGATTTTAATGGTCTCTTTAAGTTTGTTATAACGAGGTTCGACTGTATTTTATAAGATTCGTGTGCGTGTGATCAAATTGTAACTTCAGAAGCTTACCACCGTAGTTTCCCATTTTAATGCGTATAGTCACTTTCACAGGCCCGTCATTTATGGGGTCAGGGAGTCAACTGACGCCCCCCCCCCTCCCATCTTGATTTTTGAACATTCATGTTTTTACACATGACTGGCCGTCGTTTTACTTGGTTTTCTGTAAAATTTTTATTGAGTACAGACTCTTTGCCATATTTGGGAAAAAATTGAAACAACGAGCCTGCAGCCCCCCCCCCCACCCCATCAAAAAAAAAGACAAGTAATTGTTGAAAAAAGAGGCACATAAAATATGTCAAGCAAATTTTTATTTATGTAAAAATGCCAACAAACAACTTCTTAAAAAAGGTAAAACAAATCATTGCAGATTAAACTCCCCATGGTATCTAATTAAACCCCCATAATGGGGTTTTTCCTTTAAAAAATCTAATTTTTGTCGGATATTTTCCAAATTTGGCACAGAGGTTCGTTATTGGAGGCTCGGGAATTTACACAAGGTCGTTTATGTCTCTCTATGTGGGGGGAGGACAGACAATCCCGCATTGATGGTTCTCCGTATCAAAAAAAAGTTTTTGTCCGATCTTTTTTAAATTTGCCACAGAGGTTTTTAGATGCTCTAGAATCACGCAGGGTAGTTTTCATCACTTTATAAGGAGGGGGGGGGGGAGTCCTTGAAAAAATCTAGTTTTTGTAGGATTTTTCCAAAATTTAGCACAGAGGTTCTTTGATGCCTGGGGATAGGGGGTAGCACGCAGGGTAGTTTTTGTCCCTCTTTGGGGGAGGGGGCAACCCCTATGGTAGTTTTCCTACAAAAAATCCAGTTTTTGTTGGATCTTTCCGAATTTGGCACAGTTTCGTTATTTGATGCTCAGGAATTCTCATAGGGTGTTTTGTCGTTCCACTATGGGGGGCAACCCCCATACGGGGGGGTTCTTATGAAAAAACAATTTTTGTCATATCTTTTCCAAATTTGGAACAGAGGTCCTCTGATGCTCGGAAATTCACACATGGTAGTTTTCAACCCTCCATGATGGGGGGGGGGAGCAACCTCGCATTGGGGGTTCTTCTTATATAAAAAAAAAGTTTTTGTCCGATCTTTTCTAAATTTGCCATAGAGGTTCTTTGATGCTCAGGAATTCACGGAGGTTAGCTTTCGTCACTCTATGGGGGGGGGGGGGCAACCCCGATGGGGGTTTTTCTTGAAAAAATTCATTTTTTGTTGGATCTTTCCAAAATTTGGCATAGAGGTTCGTTCATTGATGCTCAGGAATTCGCATAAAGTAGTTTTCGCGCCGCTATGGGAGACAACCACCAAATGGGGGGTTTTCTTATAAAAAACTAGTTTTATTAGGACTTTTCCAAAATTGTCACAGATGTCCTTTGACGCTCGGGAATTCCCGTTTTCGTCCTGCTATAGAGTGGGAAACCATGTGTGTGTTGGGGGGGGGGGTCTTATAAGAACCCAGTTTTCGTCTGATATGTTCCAAATTTGGTACATTTGTCTTTTCATGCTTGCGAATTCCCATATTGTAGTTTTCGTCCCGCTATGTGTGCCAAACCCCACAGGAGTTTTCCTTATAAAAATCCAGTTTTCGTCGAATCTTTTCCAGATTCAGCCCAGATGTCCTTTGATGCTGGAAACCCACATAGGATAGTTTCTCATGGGGTAGTATTCATATGGGGTACTACCCCATGTGATTAAAGGACTTATGTGCCAAATTAGAAAAAGATTTGACAAAAGCCTGGATTTTTGTAAGGAAAACTCCCCTAATGAAGGAGGGGGGTGCCCCTAAAGCGGGAAGAATATTTCAAACTGTTTGGATTACATCGCGATGCATCGCTACATCGCGAAGTAAGGATGGCGATGCATCACGATGTAGAAATTCCTACATCGCCCTGTCCTACTGGGAATATAAAAGTGCTACTTCCTCAGCAGACATTGGGTTCTGGAAAAATAAATCATGTGCCACTTTTATGCACAGTTACATCGATATATGCTCCGGAGAAATTTGCTGGGTATTTTCTTCTTCATTGCATTGCATGAAAAAATTCCAGAAAAAAAAAATTATCCAACTTATACCACAAATTTCAAAGAAAAAGTACAATAAAATGGACAACTTTAAGTTAGTATATCTTTGTTCTAAAATTAGATACAGAAAGTAAAATTAGATTATCTTAAGAAAAAGTTTACCTTTTTCTTTTTCCAATCAATTATTTGTTTTATTAATTTTGCTTGTATGTAGAATGTTTATTTGGCCAAATTTATGTTTAATACAGGAACTTTATTATTGCATGCATTTCATACTTCATACTTTGAAAACAATTCTCTGCCAAAATTGCAAAAGGTATTTGAAAATATGAATCTTAAAAAAATGCAGATGTGAAATAAATCTTTTGGTAAAATTAATTTAGTGTAATGTTTGTTAAATAATTATAAAATATACCTTTGCTTTTTACCCCTTAGTTTTTATTATTATTTCCAAACAAGTGTAACATGAAATCAATGTATAATATACGAACACTCTGAATATTGTTATAATTATGGAAAAAATCTTCGTCTGTCTTGGTTCTGATTATCTCCATGATGTTGGATCCATCCTAAAAGAGTTTTAAAAAGAAAATATATGTATAATAAGTAAATGTGTAAGTCCATGGGTGTATGCCCTCATGCACATTGATCTTTTTTCTATTTCGAGGCAAGTTTTACGATTAAATGCAACAGCTTATTTCTGAAATAAAGCATTTTTACACAATTTCTTTCAAAATTATTCCCCTTTAGTTAAAAAGCTACGATTCTCTTGTGACTTTAAGGAGCATCTGATTTCATTTTCATATTTTTCAAAATATGATTATTTTGACGGTGACAGCTATTTTTCCAAGCAGATTGCAAGAGTGAGTTATTTTTACAGCGGATGGGCAAAATTTTTATTTAGGCAGACAGACAATGATTTCTCTCAGTTGGTATCTGAAATTAATTTCTGAATAGCGTTCTGGAACTAGAGTTTCTTCAATTTATCGACAATCAGCATTACTTAGCCATTAAACTAGTTTATTCCTTTGCATATCAAGTCGTGAATTTTCATTTTTTTTTTCGAGCTATAAAAAAAATCAAGGGTGCGACAATTGTTTATCTGTGATTTTTTTTAAATTTATTTTTTATTTCAGCCGACAGCCAAAATACACCGTTTACTCCCGACTTTCGTATTCAGATTTGCAATTTTCTTGACGAATGTTTTCTGAAGTATTCCCTCCACCACAAATTAGTTCTATTAAGGTACTAACAAATTAAGTAGTACTGAAACTGATGTGATTATGATTTATTCTTACTTTTTTCAGAAATTTTATTGTGTTATGTTATCAATAAGTAACATTTACTTTCCGAGCCTTACCTTCATAAACCACTACCAAATTAGAGTCAAAAACCAAGGGCTCCAACACTCGATTAATTGATAGTATAGTACCTTGAAATCTTTAAAAAATATTCAAACAAAATCATAAAAGCGTCAGAATTAATCACTGGTACAAAAATATTCAAACGTCGCTCTACTAGTTTGAGACAGAGGGAGTATTACCAAGGAAGTATTACCTTTTCCCCAAGCAAATGTGATTTCTAAAACATGTAATTTTCACACAGTAAATAAAAACACGCCAAGGGAGAAGAGTTGCCAAAGAAAGGGGAAACCCAATAACATAGTGCTTTTCTTTGTTTGTGTCTTGAGAACTAATTGACAGATATCGATGGATTTTTTTTTTTTTTTTTTATTATCCTTTCAATTTTTCAATTAAAGTATAGCTGTTCGGTTAAAATTTCAGATATTTTACTTTGCATCCAGCAAAAATCACAACTGTAATTTACATTTGGATTGATTGGTAGTTCATCTATAAAATGCTTCTTAGTCTGGTTTCGTGTAGACCCGGATTTCTCATTTTTTGTTGACAATACCTTGAAACGTGAAATATGGCAATAAAATTAATGCTGCATTAATTTTAGCCGTAGAAACTATGTATAATAGAAAAACTCATAATTATCACAAATCATGTAACACAAATTGACATAGAAAAACTTATAAATTTAGTGTATAAAGTGTGGAAATAAACAACAAAAAATGCTTATCATTATTATTTTCAAAACATGCTACTATATATGTATTTTGTTTTAAATCGAGGTTAAACATTAAAACTCTATTTTTATTAATTTATTTAATTTGCGGAAAAATTGAAAAAAATATTGAAAATATTCTGCTGAAATATCAAGCAAAAGATAGAGTTCTTTACGGAAATTAATATATTCTCTAACTTAAAATGATTTGTATTAAATTGATATTTACTTTACTTCATGTTTTATGCAAGTAAAAAAAAAGGCTCCACAAATAATGAACATAAGCACTTATTGCTAGAAACATCTGCCGTAGGGAAAGAGATTATATAAACAACATGGGGTAAGCATTTATAAGTCCTGTCTACGAGCATAAAAAAAAAGAGGGTATCACTTCGGATCCAAAAGCTGATATAAGCGATTTGCATTTATTTTTTATTGCATCAAGCGCTTTTTTTCCTCGAGTTTCATCGGTTTTATTCAAAGATTGCTAAACAATTATTTTAAAATATTTTCTACGAACACTTTTGTGTTGTAAAGTTCTTGATACTTTTTGATTATTAATTTCTTCAAAATCATATTTTTTTTGCTATTAAAATATTTCATGTAGTTTTGTAATATTGTTTACCCAGTCCAAAATATTAATTTTTACTAATGGGTAGAGCAATATTTCATTGAAAATGATAAGTGTACGAACACTTTTGGGAGCAACTGTATAAATTATAACATTGAATAAAACATTACATGTAGAGTGGAAGAAGAAAAAATATCAATACTTATTGGGGAATGGGTACATATTTGTTTAAGAAAATAAAAATGCACAGTGAAAAAAGTTTGAACTATTAAACTAAAAAATAAACTTTGTTTTACAGAATTATTTTTGTAAAATTCATGGAGAAGAATGAAAACACATAACCATGCAATGTATTCAACGTTGAAATTAAAAGCTTCAAAGTTCTATGCCTTTTATAAAAGCGCTGTATCTGCGTTAGTTTAGCTACGGTGGATTTTTTTTTGTAAGTTTAAATTTGTACAAATTCTGTGGTCATGTTTGACATTTTTTTTAACGAAATAAAGGAAGTACGTTTTTGGAAACTAATGTCAATAAACCAACATTTCCTTTTGCAAATAAAAAAACAACGCTAGTTAAGCCTAACGTGGAGGTGACTCTAAGTTACTTCAAAAAACACACAGAGTTCTAAACCTAATCGAACGGTTCGTTTTCAATTTTAATGTGTTTTAAACCCAACTATAAACACAACACTAAACAAAAAGGTAACAATAAATAAAAGAAAAAGTACATTGCACATACAAATTTTAATAAATACTAACCTTTTTTTATGAATCCTTTAGGATAATTTAACGAGCAAGTACAAGACTGAAACGAAAACTCCCAGAATGCACTGCAATATGACGAAATCGGGACGAAATAATTTCGTCAAAAAGTTGAGATTTCTGGTTTTGTCAAATATCACGTGATTTGGTGACGAAAGGATCATCGAAAATAACAAAATAGTGCTCGAGGATTGCCAAATCGTTAAAATTGAGCGTTTCATTTTTGACAGTGAGTGTACTAACAAATGCTGTGCATTAGTACAGTATGTATTCTGTACATTCCGTACTGTAAAAGAAAGTCATTGCTTACTGACCATCTCGATCAAAGTAAGCTTGACTAGTTTCAAGGAGGGAGGAATAATAAGGTGCGCGGACAGATTCATTTTTTCGCGATTCTCAGCAAGTGCATCAAATGATTTGCTCAAATTCTAAATGCGATTCAGATAATCAGCGATTCGGATAGCTGAAGTTCGGATAGTTAGAGTTCAACTGTTTTTTCGTGTGAATCCGTTAAAAAAGTATCCGAAATTGTACATGAAATTCACCGCCAGCTCAGTCAATTCCAGCCGAGGACTGCAGTTTCGTGCTTATTAACACTCATCATCTCGGCATAGGAAGTGAGTGAGCTGAATTTCATGTACATCTGCCTTAGCCCTGGCTATAGGGCGGTAACTTACTGAAAATATCCGGATTGCTTTAATTCTTCATTTTCTACCTTTTTTTTTACGTATCATTGATGTCGTTGGTAACGATATGTTCGGAAATTATTTAAAAAACTACAAAACTACTTACATTTGATGTCGATTTTAATGTTTGAAGGTATCCCCTGTCATGCAATATATTTCAAAAAATGAACTGACATTGCAAAATAAGCAAAGAGTTGAGTAACAAGATTTTGAAACTTGCATGTATTGAATGCGTTCTTGCTGATCTATTACAGAATAATATGTTTGCTTTTAGGAAAAATGCATATTAAATACGACTTTCTCTCTTAATAACTTTAAGTGAGACTTACTTTGAGAAGGAGTGTACACTAATTTCAAAACTCTTCACAACAATTTCTATAGTAAAACACTAATTAATCTCATTACTTATTGATGTACAAATAATTTAGATAACAGGACACCTGGGATCACTTTCGCTATTCGTTGCAATATAAAATTTATACCGAAGAAAATGTAACGATAAGTACATTTAATTTCTGAAGATTGCATGCGCAAAAGTTCACTAATTGCGTTTTGATTAGAGTAATTAGACCCCAGAATAGAGTTATCTCGGAAACAATATTAATTAAGTTTCTAAGTCATTATCAAACTAGTGCTAAGTACTCAGAAAGGAATTTTTTTGTGTAGCAGTAACATATTTTGGCATCAACTTGGGTTGACCTTCGGGCGATTAATGTGATTCACATTTTTGAAATTTTGTTTCTGCTGTGTGGGTTAAAAATAAAACTGCTAAGTATTGGACCAGTATGAACAACTGAATTAAGTTTCGTCATCTGAAAAATTCGGTTCTGCACAAAAAGTGTATCGAAATATTATAGAAATATAAGCATATTTATTGAAAAACTTAAATTATCATTTGTTTTCATAAGCTTAGAGAAAATATAAGTTTAGATAAATTCTTTTTTGGTAAATAGTATTGCATGCATCATGCGTTTTTCTTATTATTGAAAAAATAATTACTTTAAAAAATGCAAGGAAGTTAAACACTTTCCAATTTCAGATACTGTAACTTTACTCCAAGATAAATAATGCAAAATGAATGACGGAAAGTAATGGAGTAAGTAGGAAATCATCCTTATGTATTATTTATATACCTTGGGTGTTTTTTTTTTGTCGCTACGCGAGATCTTCCTCATTTCTTGATCAGTTTCTATTATTTACCTCTTATTTTAAAACTTATTGTGCAGGCTAATGACGAAAAATAGACCTATGATCTAAATTGTTTTTTCTGTCAAAAAAACCTGTTTTAAAGCACTGAATTGAGGTTATAAGTTAAAGTTATAAGTTTAACTTGCGCTGTGAACAACAGAGCTGAATAGCTCGATCGGAAAAGCGTTCGACTGGTAACCAGAAGAACGAGTGTTTGGGCCCAGCCCGGACGAACTGTATCGAAAAATTAGACAAATAGCACGCATTACATGAACACTTAAAATACAATAAATTACGCAAGTGAGGCAACAAAATGAGTGAGATGGGAACTTTCCTTGCTTTTACGAAAACTTGATGCAACCTGTAGCTAAAGTGATTCTTAAGTCAGAAACTAAAGCATAATGTAAGCGAAAATATAAGTATCAGGTTTAAGATTTCAGACTGCAATGGAATACTTTTTTGTTCAGAAAAAGAAAACGTATTCTGAAATGTAGATTCTTCTGATGACAGTTTTTGACATTTGAACAAAAGAAAAATTTCTACCCCAACTTGAAATTACGGTTTTCATTTAGCTAACATATGAATATTTATTAGAATACGAAGTAAAACATTAAAATTGTAAACAACTTGATGGGTAAATTATATATATTTTTTTTCTTCTTTCGGCAAAAAACAAAAAGCCAGACACATTTTTACTACATTTGAAAAGTTACGCTTAAAGAACGAACTTAGTTTAACTCATGTTGTACTTTAACCGTTCGATTAAATGATGAACACGTGCTGCTATCTAAGCCATAATGATTCAAGCAGTCGGCGATAACAAATTGTACAAATTTTCAAATGTAAAAACACTTTTCTTCAACACTTTATCTTATATATTATTTTTGTGGATTTTTCTTCTATCGATATGCGAGATCTTTCTTATTTCTTCAAGAACCCCCCCCCCCCCCCATTTTAAAGCTTATCGACCGGCTAATGACGAAAAAAAGACCTACGGTCTAAAAATCAATTTTTTGGAAACGTTCCTTGCCGTTGCAAAACCTTGATGCAGCCTATAGTTCTTGCGCAGATTTTTTTTTTTTTAGCAAAATTCTAATACAATTTTCCACTTTTTTGCGTCGAAAAAAAAAATTCACTACTAACCTTTTTTTTTAATAAAGCTTTAAAAAATCGGACTTACTACTTCCGTTTTGATAAGTTTTTTTTTTTTTCGATAGAGAGCTTTAAACTAGCTGAACTTCGGGCCCACCCGGGCTGTCCGCCATTATAGCTAATTTCGATTAATATTACACGTTACATGTACTCATAACATACAACTGATAACACACTTAAGGCAATTAAATACATGCGACGAAAATGCTCCTTAGCGTTTGAAATCTTTTATACAGGCTACAGTTATTATTCAGATAATTGAGTATTAATCGAAGAGTCTTCTTTCTTTTTTTGAAAGCTTTGACTCCATCCAGGTAACTAAGCATAATGTAAGCAAAAAAAAAAAAAAAAAAAAGAAAGAAAGAAAAAAGGACTAGATTTAAAAATTAAGACCTCAAGGGAATCCTTTTTGTGCTGAAAAACTTTTTCATTGTATGCTAAAATGTATATTTATCTAATAGCAGCGTTCGACCTTTTCTATAAATAAAAAAAGTACTACGCCAAATAGGGAAGTTTTCGATTTTTCAATTTTATTTTTATATGATAGGGTAACATGTATGAACATCATAGGTGAAAAAAATTTTGCGATACGATAAGTTGTTTTTTTTTTTTTTAAATTAATTTTTAAAGTTCAAGCGCTTGTGACGTCAAATGGCATAGGAAGTGACGTCATGTCCTCTTCCGATAGGGGAGAAGCCGAAGGTCACGCATTCGACTTCGAAGACGAAACGTAAAAGGCTCATCTCCTCGCATTTACTTCCTTGCGTTTCTGGAACATTAAACTTCTCATCCTCTCGGAAATATTCGAATATCATCATTGTTGTTACATGAGGAAGATTATTTAGATTGTGCTTTAACGAATCCGGTCTCCATAGTGTGTTCAAAAGGATTATTGAATTTCTAAAAAATAAAAATATCAGCGCGCTCAAAATGTTTCTAGCGAAAACAAGGGATCTTCGGCGGAAGGCTGCCCATTCGCGCCCTGTGACGTAGGCTCGTGACGTTTCAGAAGCGCGCACTTTTGCGCGTGGATTTTTAAAAATTCATTAAAAATCAACCATGGCGTTTTAAAATTCGGCGATGGTGAATTTTTTAGTTGAGGGTCAATTAACAATATCCAATACCTTAAATATGAACATTTAATAGGTTGCAACTTCCCTATTGAAATTACGAGTTTCACCCAGTAAACCTTTTAATTTTTATTCGAATTCGTTGTAAAACATTAAATATACTATCAAATTCATAAGTAAGAAATCATTTTCTACTCCTTTGCTTTGGCGAAAAAAATGCATTTTGTCTACGTTCGAAAAATTACACTTAAAAACCGGACCCAGTTCAACTGGTTTTGGTTTTGAATTTTAAGTGTTCGATTAAAAGAAAAAGATGTGCTGGCATTCAAGCCGTAACGGTTAAAATAGTCTGCTATGGGAAATTGTATCAATTTTCAAAAATAAAAACACTTATTTTCAATCTAACATACTATTTCTATAGAATGTTTGTTTCAACTGCTACGCGAGATCTTCCTCAATCATTAATCAAAATCAATGTTTTACGAATAGTTTTAAAGCGTATCATGCTGTCGAATGACAAAACATAGACGCATGGTCTTTTTTTTTTTTTACCAAAAATCTTTTTTGCTGCTTCTTATTACACATTGCTTCAGAATATCATTCGAAAACGAAAGGGCAATTGCTCGGTTGGTTGGAGTGTCGTGCTGGAAATCAGAATGGCGCCAGTTCGAATCCGTGCCAATATATATCTCTTTAATGTTTCCTTTTTATCTGTCAAAGACTCACATAGGCAGAATTGTATTTGTCACAATCAGTTTTTTCACATTCACAATTACTGCTTTTTCACTAGTCATTCAGTCAGACTTTTAATGATACTTAAATTTGCATTGAAAATACGTACAACCAAAAAGTGAGCGATGATCACATTATCACAACATTGTATTTAACGAGATTTTGTTTCTGATGTCTTCAAATTACATGCATTCTTTTATGCCGTTTACTTTTTTACCGTTTGCTTCAATCCGTTTATTTATTTATTTATTTTTTCGATTCTTCTTCATAATATTCTTTCTTTGAAATTTTTAAAGGATGAAATGCCACATGAAACGATTCGAAGCACAGTGCGGAGTACCGCACGGGTCGACTAGTTACATAAGAAATGTTGAAGTAATTTAAGTCTACATATTTTTTTAAGTTAAAATACTAAAAGAAAACAATCAAATATATTTTCAACAGATCTAACATGTAATAAATTTTATTTTATGTGGTGATGACGTACTGTGTTTTTTTTTTTTTTAATTTAGGCTACAGGTTAGTTCTTGAATAAATGAGCTATTTTTATTCCACAAATTTAAAGCGCTTTATTTTTACATAAAAGAAAGCAGCTTAAACTCTATGTTTTTAATATTATTTTATTATTTATGTATTCAAAGAAGGAAAGAAACAAAAACTTTGCATTTTTCTTTTAAAAGAGTTAATTTTATAGTATTATCTAAAAATGTTCGAATAATTCAACAACCTAATCGTCAAAATATTTTCGGAATATTTTTTTTTATAATTAATTCTTAGTTTATCTCTATATTGGCAAATTGTGCTTAGTTAAAAATTTTACTATCTAAAACATTGATAAAGTAAACTTACGTAAAGCCTGATTAGTAGTTGAAAAAGAGTTTAATACTACTGAACTCAGTAACAGATCTATTTCAGTTTTTAAAAATTGAATTAGTGTCATCTTAAATGTATCGGTTATTAAGAAACGTGTTCAAAATATTACTGAATTTAAGCTATGATAGAGAGAAAGATTTTAGATGTGCATCTGTTGTTACATATTTGCAGTTGATGCTTAGGAAGGCAGCCTCCTTTAGTTATGTACGAACTTCTTGTTTTCTTATACATTTCTTAATTATTGAATCCGAAATCCTTTTAATGTAATATCAAAGAATTTATTTTTATATAAATGAAGAAAGAATTGTGAAAATAGTTTTAATAATCATTTAACATAAGGACAATGTGTGAAAGAGTGGTATTGTTAAAGCGGATTCGGTTAAAAAAGTTTCACGGGAAGTAGCGGAAAATAATGCTTTGAAATTAATAATGTATATAAAGTGAAAGAAAAAATGAGACAGCTGAGTTCAGGCAAATTTAAAAACTTGGAGAGATGAAATCGAAGTTCTACTGTATTAAAAAAACGTGCTTGGTTTGTATGGAAATTGACACTTGGAATTGTATTTTTGCTTCAAGCGCTACACTGTGTGACGAAAACGCCATAAAACCTCTCTCGTTTGTTTGTTTGCACAGGCATGTAATTAGCAAGTTTTTTTCAACTTGTTTGGGCTCAGGGTCCAAAGTTTGCAGGTTTACGCAGCTAATTCCCTTTCAGGATCTTCATACAGGCCATTGATGGCTTATTAACCGTTTAACCGCCGAACTATTGACGGATGATCAAATTTGAGTAATTTTTTGAAATTATGTCTATTTATGTCTAGTAAATACAGAAATAAAATAAAATTTCCAGAAAAATTTTTTTTACTATGATTTTCAGTGTGTTCCATTTTTGGAACATTGGCGTTTTGCATGAAGTTTTTTTTTCCAGAGAATTTTTTTAAACTAAGAGGTTTTGAATGCGGTTTTTATCTTAGCATACTTTATTGCGGAAAAAATAATATTAGAAATTGCATTTGTGTACATATCCAATACAGAAAATCCAATACAGAAATATCTAATGCCCATCATATGAAAGGAAGCGTTGCTGGTGAAGTCGTTTGTCGCAATGAAAACATTTCTTAGCCGTATTTTTTGGCACACCGCGCAACGTCCTTGGGATGCAGATACAATATAATGTCCGTCAGACATTCTTGACCGTTTATGTAAATGACAACGAGGCCCTGGAGGACTTTCCACTCGTACTTTTCTTCTTAGGAGGTGAGTTGTTATTTCTCTTCGGAACTCTAAATGCTTCATCTTGACTTCGTGTAAATCACAATGAAGTAACCAACTAGCTACAACTGAAATATTCAGCGCATTACTAAAAAGATTCCACCACCATTTTTTACTCCTCAAATGAGGTCTGTAGCTCCCTAAAAGTTTATCCAAGACGTCCACACCCCCCATTTCTTCATTGTATCTCTTGATAAGATGAGGTTGTGGCACATCTATCTTGCATTTCTGCGCATTTGAGTAACATTTTACAGATGCAAGTGGCTCATGTGTATAACAATTAGATGCTACTGTAACCACTGCATTATCTTTCCAGCTGCACATGTACACTGATCCATCAGATCGATAGTCAAAATTTCCGCGATCTTCTTTAGAAAGGGCTTTTTTGGATTTCCGTGGACAATGGCCAGTTCGGTTTTCACGAATTGTTCCTGTTGCTCGTACACTTTTTTTTTTTTTTGATAGCTGAAAAATTAAGCCATATGATGTAAAAAAGTTATCAAAGTATACTTCATGCTTAGACGTGTCAGTCAAAACTGATAATAGATCATTTACAACTCTGGATCCTAATTGCACATCAGGGGATCCTTCTTTTTTGCCTGAATAAATCTCCATGTAATATGGGTATCCACTTGAAGAGCACAGCATCCAAATTTTGAAGCCGAATCTTATTGGTTTTCATCTAATAAACATTTTACATGAATGCCGACCGTAGTAGGGAACCATAGATTCATCTATGCTTAATTTTTCCTGAAATACACCAAATTGTAGAGGGTTTTTACACAATTCTTCGTAAATAAGGAAAACTTTTCTTAGTTTGTCATTTTGTTTTAATTCATGGTTGTCCATCAAATGAAAGTTGTTTTTTATTTTTCGAAAACGATTTTGAGGCATAATTGTTAGTACAATTGGCACAGATGTATCTTCTGCACTGCTCCAATACATATCTTCAGAAGGAACAGAATGGTACCCACTCAATAGCAACAAACCAAAAAAGTGTAGGATTTCATCTCTGTCAACATCTATTCTTCCTCAGTGATATTGCCTAGTTCATCAGGGGGTAATTGGCATATATCTACATCTGACAAATCCGAATCTGACAACGTCTCTAAATAAGCCACAGCTTGTTCTACAGTAAGAAATCTTGTAGACATTTTTTAACATTTATGAACAGTTGGTATACGTCAAACAGAATTTCCTTTCGCCCGAAAACAAAGCTAGCGAATTATTGAACTGCATTTAAAATATGAAGAATAAAACTCTCACAAATATTATTTTTTATTATTACGTGACAATGCAGCTGTCCGAGCAGGTGTGGATTCGGAGCCATATAGTCCGTCAAACAGAAGACTGTTGTTATTTTCTTTGCTAACGAAACGTCATATCCTTTCAAAATATAAACTTACTTGGTTTTGCCAACATCTACATCAGAGTACATTCAAAATGAGAAAAAAAAAGAAATATATATTACGAAAAATGAAATTTCCCCTTGGAAGTCGAACGATTTACTTCTTGGAAATTTGACTCCCTAAAAGCGCCAATGTTCCAAAATTGGAACATGCTATTTTGAAGGGGTACACCTTTCGGAAATATCATTGTACATTTCTACAAGCATTTTAAAATCATATATTGAAGTATTTTTCACAACTATAATAAATATCATCACATTTTCTGGAAAAACCAATTTTTGGTAAATTTTATAAGAAAAAGTTGCAAAAAGCTAAAAAACACTCATCTTTGAAAAATCGCAATAAATAATTGAAAACATATAAACAATCAAGCAGGAAATCAAAAAATACTTTGAAATAAGACTAAACTGTGTTAAAAAAAACTTGTTTATTTTAACGTTATTTCTTGGGAAAATTTTCACTTAAATATGATGTTCCATTTTTGGAACATTGGCGGGTAAACGGTTAATATTAATTTCAAAGAGTACGTTAAAGTACATTTTTTTCAGAGTGTTTTGAAAAAAAAACCCTTAATCAAAACCAATTTTCGTTTTGAATGTTCGATTTTTTTTTTTTTTTTTTTTTTTTTTTTTTTTTTTTGTCCTATTACTATCGTTGAACACGAGAGAAATTAAATATTCCCGACTAAAATAATAATTAAAAAAAAACATTATAGCCTGCTTAAAAGGATTTTTTTTTTTTTGATTCCCATAATCATGGTTCTTCACCCTCTAAAGCAGGGGTTCCAAACCTGTGGGTCGCGAACCCCAAAGGGGTCCCAAAGCTTTTCTTAGGGGGTCGTGACATTATCCCTATCATATCATTGCATAGTTGAAAAATTGAAATACATAGGGGGAGAATAACATTATTTTAGAGTAGCATCAATCCTTGAGCACAATGGTGAATCCAGAAGAGCTATGGAGCTACAAAATCCCCCTCCACCTCTCATGCTAGAGAACCCGATCCCCTAACGTCCTCTAAGATTATCCTAAGCTTTTATTTAAGGACTTTGATCTGATGATCAGTGAATTCCGCGAAACGAGTCCCGAATTCACTCTCTCTAACATCATCCAAAATCGCTTTTGGAACTTCAGTTTCAAATAATTTCTGTGGGAGATTCTTTAAACCCCGAAGAGTCCTGAACTCCATCCCGTTCCTTACTTCGTCAAAAAAAAAAAAGAAAGAAGGACCATGAAATGGGCTTTTAGCATTTTAATTTCGAAAATAAATCCGAAAGGAGAGGGATCTGCTGTCCCTTGACATAATTAAAGGTCATATAAAATTTCGTTTTAAGGGTTTAAATTTCAAAAAAAAAAAAAAAAAAAATCAGGATGAGGGTCTTTGAACACATCCACTTCTTATAAAAGATAACCTACTATTCGGCTTTTTTAACTCAAATTGAGAAGAATTTCCTTATGAGTACTGGATATCCTCTCTCCACCACATCATTAAAACTCGTCTAAAACTTTGTTTTTGGAACTTAAATTCCGAAAAAATTCCGAGGGAGGGGAGGCTTAGAAACCAAACATTTTCTTTATATTTTACAAATATGGCATAAAATGCACTTTCAGAATCTCAAATTAAAAATTTTTCCGGAGGATAGGTGGCCCAAAACCTTTTTCTTCCTTTAACTGTAATAAAGATAGCCTGCAACTAAGCTTATTTTAGGACATTTTCCGTTTCGAAAAATTAGAGAGCATCTCCGATCCATCTCTCCTCTTCTTATCGTTAAAAATCGTCTAAAAATTCATTTTTAGGAATTAAGCTTCAAGAAATTTCAAAGACCTTTTTTGAGCTTGAACCGTTCATAAAAGTCCCTGAACCTCTCCTCCTACAAATATCGCCAGAGATCGTGTAAACTGCAATTTTAGCACTACAATTTCGAGCTATTTCCTTGTCAGAACCATAGAGAATGTTACACATACTGTAGATTCATATTGTTAATTCTCTTTCTCCGCTTCTATAACGCAATTCTCTTAATTTGATTACTCGTATGCTAGTAATGACACCTTCCTCTCCCTACCTTCAAGCATAAATCTGAACTCTATTCCTATATATACGTTAAAAAAAAAAAGAGATTCTTACAAACGCTCTATTCCAGATTTTTTGATCTCGCGACGGCCTTGTTAAAAGAAAATGCATTTATTTACTTCAATGAAAGTTGGATTAAACCAAGTCTTGTATTTGCCACTGCTAGGATGCATGAATTTTGAAAGTATAGGAATATATATTTAATATCATTGAGATTCTTCTTTTTCTTTCTGCAATTATTGTAGAAATAAAATTAAAAAAAAAAAAAAATATTAAGCTTAAATAAAATATATCAAGCAAATTGAGCTATTACGTTAAATATGCACAATGTCTGTGCCTGTATATATATTTGTGTGTCGAAGCACACAAATATATATTTTCATACAGGCCACAAGTCTTCTAAGTTACATTTAGAGTAATAATCTCCATTGGAAAATAATTACAACACAAAATGTTTGACAGTAGTACGACCATATATTCACCGACATATGAAACGCAGCATTTTTGGGACTTACAATACTTTTCACTCGCTGTAAATAACACCCTTTGGGGGGAAATATAGCGGTTAACAAGTGTTTGAAATTATATGTGTGTGCATAGAGTGGAGTTTTTCAAATTGTTTGTGGTTTTGTAGTGTGCTTTTGCGTATCACGGCATAACATTTGAATTAATCTTTAATGACAATGGAAAATATAAATACCTTGTTTTTTTTTACTTCGACAAACTGTCATTCTTCTAAAAGGGCGATAAGTTTCAATCTCATCTTGTATATGATCTCATGAAACTTAGAACTTTAATATCTCCTTAAATTTTTTGGTCGCACAAGTGTCAAATTTTTTGTGCTAGTAATATTTTTCAATGGAGATTATTTCCCTAAATATAAGTTAGAGGACCCGGAGCAGTATAAAAAGTTAAATTTTGTATTTTTTGACTCATTTTCATTTTCACTTCAAAATGTCAATAACTTAACTCTGAATCTGATTTTGAACTTTTTTGCAATTAATCTAGGTTTAACGGTTGCAAAAATAAAGGTCTTGCAGGTTAAAACGGAACCCCTGTATATATAGGGGGCACATTAGGGGTCGCGGGATGTTTAGTTATCGAAAAGGGGGTCGCGAAGTGAAAAAGTTTGGGAACCACTGGTCTAAAGGCTCCCATTAGTTTTGTAGTGAACGAAGGGCTCGAAAAATCCACTTCTGATGGCCTAAGAGGTAGGCCCGTGCAAGTTTATTACTCCTCAATTGGTAGAATATAGGGGGGGGGGGGGACATTTTTAAGCGCTTTTTAGCGTCTTCGCTCCACTGTACACTAGTGTGACTGTTAATACTATTAACAAAATTATTTCCCCCCCCCCATACTTGTGTTAATTAGATATTATATTTGCTACACACCTTTGCAAAAATTTGAATATTTTTTAAACAATATTTCGGATGACAATAAAATCTGTGATTTTTAAAATTCGTTCTATGGGTTCAAAAAGAGAATAAGTATCACCCATTTGATGGTACTTGACAAATTGAGTACTCAGTTTGCCAATGTATTCGTATACTATAAACAACGCATTTTCTCAAGATACAACTTGTCATTTTTAAGGGTTAAATCTAATCTTCTTTACGCTATTAAGTTGTTACAGCATACATACGTTCGATGTATATTTTCTGTCATGATTTTAATTTGATAACAGAATTACACGATATCATATTTTTATATATTAAAAGCTTATTTTTATTTAAGGGGTGTCACTTATATTTAAACTTGTTTCTAAAACAATTTTTAAGAAAAAAAAAGGGGAAAAAACAGTACACGGAAATACAGTTTTAAACACTTCATTTCAGTGTGAAAAATAATCTGCTGTTGTTTTTCTTCTTCTTACTTTGGCTGATCCCCCAAAGTCACTTCGCGAACTGGCCGGCCAAGGCCTGAAAATAAGAACCGATCGGGCATTGACCGATAAACTTACTACAACTTTGACCAAAACGCGAATTGGCTGGTCAATTAGCGAACTGGCTTTAGCCATATCATGTGTACCAGCGACCTAAAAGAAAAGAAAAAAACAGAATTGTTAAAGTGAAAATGAACGCAAAAAATGTGTTCCTATATCTTAGCTGTCAAATTCGACTTTTAGTTAAAAGATAGTTTTTCCCGTGCAATTTTGGAAGTTTTAACTTTCATAGTTTTCGTTTAGAAACTCTAAATTTAAAATATAAAAGAGTTAGCATGATTTGATAAGGCACGATTAAGAGACAAATTCAAATGCGTGGTGAAATGCTATACTAAATCGGACACTTTCTCTTTTTTTGATCAAAGTAAAACAAATATTCCATAGAGACTAATTAATTTGAATTTAAACTCTGTCTGTTTTTTTAGAATACTTAAAATGCAATTAAAAATGCTTTAAATCATTAAATGCATGCATATAGCTGTAGTTTTAAACGTTTTTATTCTTTGTATATTAATTAAATGTAAAATTTTAATTATACAACAAAAATAAATGTTTGATTAAAAAATATATTAATCTCAGACGAGAGGTTTCGTAAAGAAAGCAATTATTAGTGGATAATGATGCATTTTTTTTTGCAGAAGATAAAATACAGTTTGGTCGCTAATTATTAGAATTAATAGAATTTTTAAGTATGGAGTGTTCTTAAAAAATTTAACTAGAGCTGAACGATTTTAGTAAGGCTCATTCATTCAAAGCTGTATCATTCGAACTTTATACTGGTTTGTGTTTCATTGCTATGTGCCGTTGTTAATTTAAAAAAAAAAGAAAAAACTTCATAGCTACATTTTCGGAACTTGGTAATTTTAATTACAGTTAGAAATGAAAGAAAATTCAATTCAATGGAATGTTAAGTAATCTTACATTTTAATAAAAAAAATATGTGTATGATCTTCTGTCTATTTAATTATCAGAGTGTTATTAGGTTATTAATGTCTTAATTGTTCAGAAAAGCACTGGTTTAGTATTGAATTCACATATTTTTAACACCTACTTTGATCATTAATATATATTTTGCAACAACCGTTATATTCTTTCTTTCTTTCTTTTTTTTGTATTCTTTCTTTTTTTTTACATTTATAGAAAACCTAGCGTTCCGTGCAAGCTAGTGGAATGCTACACCATTTAAATATAGAATCTTTTTTCAAACAATTCCAAACCGTGTAAACTTTTGAAGTCGAGAAAAGGGAAAAAATACAGTAGAAATAAATTCATGAACAACTTTGACTATATATGTTTACGAAAGAAAATGATCAAAATGTCATACACGAATAACAAACCTTATTCGCCAAACAAAGAATGTGTGTACGTATCTTGAACTGCTTAGTGCTTTCACTTGACACAAGTTGACGTTTCCGCTGTTTTTGTTTTCCCTGTGCATATACGTAATACGAAATCCTCTGCTCCTGGGTCTCCACTAGCTGCACTCTCCACCGGCCTTTCCGAGCAGCACCCCCTCCTGGGCGGTGACCATTACCCCGGAAATGACTTTACTTTTACCCGACTTTCTCGACTTTGCACGATCATCTTCATTAAAAAACATCATCCAGCCCCAGGCATTAATTTCACTTTTCACTTATAAAACTCGCATTAAGTTTTTTGTAATTATGAATGAAGTAAGAACCATTTGTAGAAATAAGAAACCCAACCGGTAGATTCCTACCATATTTCGCGATTTCAAAACCAAAATTTAAATTTAAGATCCCAAAGTTCAAACTATTGCCAAGGGCTGGATGCTTGATGTTGTTAATATTTTTTTACTTTATTAAATACTAGTGGTACCCGCACGGGTTTGCCCGTAGTATAAAATTAAAAGGTCTTTTTGTTCGCCTGTATATTTACAAATAATGTATGGTGAATTTCTCGCCAATTGGCTTGCCTATGTTAGGGATCCACGTTATGATAACTTGGAATTTACTCGTTCATCTTATGATAAATTTGCTCTGGAAAATGTTTTTAAAATTGGAATAGAAAAAGAACAAATTCGAATTTTCGAAAAATCGCTTCGAGGTGCACACCCCCATGCTAACTTTGTGCCAAATTTCATGAAAATCGGCCGAACGTTCTAGGCGCTATGCGCGTCACAGACATCCAGACAGAGAGACTTTCAGCTTTGTTATTAGTAAAGATGGCGAGATTCTTTTATTTAAAAGTTTTCTCGATAACTGTCAATGGTAGTGGTACAGTTGTTTGGATATTTCCTTTGGACTTTAGCAGTGTAACAAAGTTTTTGGATCTAAATGGGACCTTTCAAACATACATACATACTTACGTGTCTCAAAAATTTTACAACACACTCTTAAGAAATATACGGTCCTGGGAAGGTGACTAGTAGTTTTTTAAATCTTTTCATTTGTTTCTATTTTTCCTTTTTTCTTACATTACTTTAGGTTAATGATACAAACTTGCCTTTTTGGTATTTGCTGAAAGGAAAGGATGAAAATAACGTTCAATTCCAACATTTTTATGATGCTTCTTCCGAATCCAAAACATGTTACTTCAAATTTCTCAAAAACTGAATTTTGGAGATACTACCGTTTACTTGACCAAGCCTATATAGATAAATTCTATGGAAGATAAATTCTTTTTTTTCTCTATTTCATGCAACATCATTATTCAAAGGATTGCTGTTCAGATAAGAAGCCAAGCCGGAAAGTGAGAGGATAGTCGTAGCAGACATAGATTTAAAAAATATTAAGCACTTTTCATAATGCTCTCAAAAGGACAAAATAACCTTTCTGCGTCAGAAAGGACAATATTTAAGTACTAGAAAATCGCTCGTCAAGGCATGACGGCTGAAAATCGCTTCTACATTTGAACGAAACCACTGCATGTTTGGTGATATTTTGATAGTTCAAATTGTTACCCTAACTCCAGTGAATTAACCCTAAACTCCAGAAGGTAGCGTTCGTTGTAGACCATTTGTTTCGTCTCGTCATTCCACTTAAATGACACAGTCTTACAAGTAAAGCAGTTAAGTTACCGGATGGAGTTCGGCCTTGTTACAATAAAGCCTTTTCCCGCATGTTAAACATTGTCAAAATATATTATCATGCCGTGGTGCGAGTTTCATAGTTGAAACATGCGGGTTAGTCGATCATTGGCTATTATTTTTATAAAAATTCCTGTAGTTTTCAGTCATTCGGAGAAAACTACACTACGAAGGAAGAAAAGTGCTGCTCAAGTCATGTAAAGAATTTCTATTATCTGGCTTTCAATCATAAATTTGAGTAGTGAAACAGCATATTTTTATTAATGGGAAAGTTTGGTTTTAAATGCCTAGAACCGCACTTTTCTTCATTTTTAGTGTCTATTTCTTGGAATAATACAAAACTACAGAAATACTCAAATTACCTTTTCTGACCCACAAAGGTTATTTTGTCCTTTTAAGTGCATCATGAAAAGTTCTTAGTATTTTTGAGCAATCACGATTGCTAATTGTTTTCATTTGACCGTCCTTGATGTTTGGTTCCTTTTTCAACCCCACCGTCCTCTGCAGTGGCGACTCATCCCGGTGACCGCTGCTCCTGGTCGGTGGTGTCCATGTCCAACACACACACACGCTCATACACACGCCTTTACACACACACACACGCCAACGTGCGTACACACAGGTCCACACACACATACAAGTCTACAAATGCACAACTATGCACACGTAACCGCCCAAGAGGAAGGACAGGAACCGTTTCTAGAAACAAGCGAGTGGGGTAGTAACCAATGAGTAGGGTCCTGTCGCAACTCGTGATTGCGAAAAACATAATTTAAATACAAAATTTCAGAATCAAATTAATTTTGATTTTCTTTTATATAACTTATGTGGAAACTCGATGAGTGTAAATTACTCATTTTTAATTCTGTTATTTTATTCATTTTTGTGTAAATGTATTTCAGAAGTAGAATAATGTGACAATCACACAACTTCACCTTATTATTGTTTATTCAAATTCCCAAAGAGAAAAGAAAACTACATACGTGCCTCAAAATGTAGGTAATAGTCACTAAAAATTAATCCTTGTTCCTCTCTAAGAGTAATTTGTGTGCTTATTTAATTAGAAACAATTAAATATTAAAGACATTACCGTTTTCGATTGTTTATATAGATAAGGATAAAAATTCCAAGAAAGCAATGATAGTGGATAAATTTATGCTTGCTGAAGAGCAGCCTTGATTCAAAATGTTCATTATGATTACTATTAATACTGTTGTCGTAAGGCAACGAATTTTTGTAACAATGGGTTTTATATTGAATCATTAATTGTGAAAATTGCATGAAATTTACTGTTTTTCATCCTAACCGAAAAAAGACTTTCGTTTTAGAATTTAATTTTTTAGTTTTAAGTTGAACCTTCAGATTAAACAAATCATGTCGTGAATTCCCGAAGTCTCTAAGTGGTCCAGTTGGTGAGATAAAAGCAAAAGCAGGCCTCATAATTTCCGAGACAAACATGCAAATTATAATGAAAGTTATAAAAAAGAAGCAAAAACAAAGCAGCAGCCACCGTGATATATTGAGCACGACTAAAATAAAAGATGTGTTGGATGAGTAAAAATTCTAATGTTAATCAAATATTCCACCAATTGAAACGATACAAACGTGGCACCGACTCAGTTGTAGTTCGAGAACACGATTGACCACATTGAGTGTTTTTGATCGTTGAAGCCTAATAATGATAACTGCAAACATATATTGTAAAACTATCTACATACTGTATTTCTCGAATAGCAGTTCATCATAATTGTATTCAATAAATGTGTTTTAATAACATTACTTTCATATGTTGTCTTTTATTTTTTACTTATGCTGACACTTTCCCCTTTCATTTTCCGCTGTGGCTTCCTCTGCAATGATGTCGATTCACATGACGTCACTTGCTTGTATTAACCGTCTCTGAGGGCACTGTAGTGATCGAAAATCCGATTATCCGGCGTCTATTAATTCATGATTTTTTAGATTAAAAACTTTTTATTTCTGCTCGATAAATAGGTCTTTTGAAAGTTTTTACTAAGAAACGATATAAAAGATGTGACGAACGATTCATTCCGTAAGAAATACTCTCTTTATAATCGTTTTTTCTTAGCTTTAAGCCCCTTGGTTCTTCATCCGAAAATAGGTTTAAACTCACCTTCTATTTTTATTTATATCATTTTTCATGCAATCGTAAGTCTGTTATAAGCCTTACGCTTTCTCAAGATACATAAAAAGTCCCGTGATTAATAAATAACTCTATATCCATACTAAAACTGAATACTAATGAAAATACCAGCAAACGAAAAGTAAAATGCACCGTTCTCTAGATCAGTGATACTGGTTCACGTGGACCCTCCGGAGAACATTCTGGTATGCAAATTGTCTATGTCAACGAAAGAAAAGTGGGAGCGCATTAGATATCAGTAAGAGTACCACGTCCAGAAGTTGTCGCTAAAATTATAGAATTCTATAAATGTTACGTGCACCTTACATGTTTTTTACGGGTTTACTTACACGTAAAAATACAAAACTTTTTAGGGCAGAAAAAATGACCTTCGCCAAAAATGCAGTCTCAAAATGTTGTTTCAAAATTGAGGGAATGAGGGAAAGTAGACTTTCTATTCTCTCTTAAGGCAGAAAAAAATATTCTGCTTTGGTTAAAAAAAAGAAAACCTGTGTTTAATATCCATTGGTGACAGAATGCTTGAATTGACAGTCGAAAAGAGTCTGTGATGTAAACAAGATGTGTTTGGAAGTTTTTTTTTTTTTTTTAACGCATACTTTCTGTCAAAGTCAAATGTATAAGCAAATAATTGCACAGATTGGAAAAAGTGAGTATTACGGGGCGCAGAAGCGCCCCGCCCCGCCAAGGAAACCAAACGTCAGCAGCCAACAGAAGCAAATCCACTGCCAAAGACGAAAGGAAATAAAAACGACCAAAACCAAGATTACACGACAGAACAAGTTGGGATTTTTTGAGTTTTTCAGCCCTCTTTATCTCAGCACCATGAAGACCCCCCGGTGATGATTTTTGGTACACTCAATCTCTAGTGGCCCCTGACGCCGTAAACCAAAATACAAGCCCCTGGACCATCAGGGGGAGGATGTATTAAAGTTATAAAATCGCTGTTCAAAAAAGTTTTCGCTTTCTTTGACAGGGCTACAGCCCAGACGAAAAAAGGAATCAAGCTGAAATTTCGCACACACATTCCTTGTGCCCTACTGATGTGCCTTTTGTGCCATTTGACCCCCCTCCCCTTCCCCCCTCGTTTTTACCACCGAAATTGTTCCTTCCCGGGGTTCTATCACAGCCCCCCGGGGGGCTACGGTAATGATTTTTTGTATACATATTCTTGGGGGGACAATGAGTACATACACAAAAATTCAACTCCCAGGGCCATCATGGGCCGGAGTAACTGAAGTTTGAAAATCACTAATTTTCCCTAAATTATCATGTACTTACTCTTAGCTCATAGGGTTTGTTTATCTCGGACTGCAATTGCAAGGTTAGAACAGATCTAACAGTTATTCCAAAGTTGTCTTAGGAAATGAAATTCAATCAAGACTAAAACATATCCAACAGTTGCAACTAGACGTTAAATCGCGGATTTCACAAATTTGCCACAGCGACTGCGCATGCGCGCAGACTTAGCTCATTGGGCTTTCTGTTTTCAGATTCTATGTTGTTTGTTCATACTTAAGCAGAGAAACAAATTAATGAATGAGATTAGAATGCTGCCCCCCCCCCCGAAAAAAAAGTTTTGCCGATACGAAATTTCCTTCCCCCTGTTTTTCAGTTTTTATATATTTATGAAGGAAAGAAATTTTAAATGTCGGCGCGAAACTGGGGTTAAACCATTACAATATTTAACGTGACAAATTATATGAAACTGTACGCATATGAATACGGCACATGTAACTTTTTAATTGAAAGCGAAAAATAGCACTTTATTGGTTTGCTTATTTTCTAAATTAATGGATTTTTCACAAACAACACATAATGAATTGAAAATATATGAAATACGTTTGTGGATATCCGTGCTTTGCAGTAATTTGTTAGCTGAAAAAATTTTTGCAATTAATTTAAGCAAGACTTTTAATGAGCTTAGTCCGCGCGCAACATGCGCATTCGCTATGGCAAATTTGGGATATCCGCGATTTGACATCGAGTAAAGTTGTATAGATCTTCTGACACATTCAAATTTAAAATATTTAATGGCTTAGTTTTTTTTTTTTTTTTTTTTTTGCTTGGTGATAACATGCGTTATTTCGTTTTTCAAATGAACTTTTAAACAAAACTAGGTATTAAACAAGACAGAGACTTCTATCAAGAAAAAATTAATCATCAAACAATTAAAATTATCCCATAAAACGTAAAATAATCCACGATTTAAGAAAAAATGTAATTAAACAAGAAAGTGAAAAGCTAGATTAAGATAGCCCTCAAGCTGTAACACATTTAAAGAAACCTTCATGAAAATGTTGAATAATCTGTCAAATAAAGAAACTGTAGTAGAATTTATTGCGAAGTTGTAAAATACTTTAAAACAATATAATTTAAAATATAGTATTTTATTATCCAAGAAGTTTCCTTTGCAACGGAGAGGATACAAGGATTGCAATAAAATTTAAACCGTCCAATTCTCGCAAAATGAACATAGAATCTTAATAGTCAGAAAATAACTTGACGTAAAATTAGGCTAGCCATTATTGTTCCTTAAAAACTCAAAACAGCTTTGTTTCAACTGAAAATTTTCTGACCTGAAGTTCTCAATTCTAAAAATACAGACAAAGTAATAATATCAATGCAAAAGGATGTGATATCTCATCAAAAACAACCCTGTTGTAAAATTTTCCCCGCCAAGAAAACCTTTAACTTTTCCGCACAAAAAAGAAAACCTACATCCTAAACCCAAAAACCCTCAGCCATAAAAAGTTATGATATCTAGTTTGCCCGCCAAGTATCTGCCAAACTATCATCCTCCCTCCTCTCCTTTTTCATCACAGCTACTTCCATTAGAACCTCCTTCCACCGTCAGCTCCTCAGAAATGTGGATAGATCTTTTAAATTGTTTATCTTATTTGGCGGGAAGCTTTTCAAAGTGAAGTGGTTGCTTGGTGAGCAAATGCTTCACTTTGAGAGCAAATGCTTTGCTCACTTGGCATTTGCTCACTGGGCAAAATTTGCTCACTTGGCATTTTTTGCAAAAAGCATTTGCTCACTTGGTGAGCAAATGCTTCACTTCCCGCCAAACAAGATAAACAATTTAAAAGATCTATCCATATTTCTGAGGAGTTGAAGGTGGGAGGAGGTTCTAATGGAAGTAGCTGTGATGAAAAAGGAGAAGAGGGAGGATGATAGTTTGGCAGATACTTGACGGGTAAATTAGATATCATAACTTTTTATGGCTGAGGGTTTTTGGGTTTAGGATGCAGGTTTACCTTTTTTTATGCGGAAAAGTTAAAGGTTTTCTTGGCGGGGAAATTTTTACAACAGGGTTGTTTTTGATGAGATTTGATTTACTTCTCAAATACTATTTTGAATTCATATGTGAAAAGAAAAGTTCAGATTTTTTAAAAAAAAATTTCTTCCAATTAAAAAATAATATTTTTCTTCGAAGATAATGTATGGATTGATAAATAAGTGTGAAGACAAAAGCATCTATATCTCAGTTTTATACTTAAACTTTAGAAAAAGTTATAAGATTAATACGAACCCTTAAGCTCGAAATTTTTAAACCTTAAGCAGAGCTTTATCATAAATTTGACTCTGTTTTTAAAGGCTTGAATATAAATTTTACAATGCCTAATTTTGGAACTAGAGAGGATCTACCTAAACTGGAATACACGGCAAAGCGTCCATGGAACAAAAGGGTTTGGGGATCTTTTCTCTAGATATTATTTACCCCTCCCCCCTCTGAAAGTTTGTGGCATTACTTTTCAGACACTCGATAAACGTACTGGGACTTTCTATCTTATCTCCCAGTCAGTCCCTTGTTTTTTTTTTTTTTTTTTGAAACATATTGTATTCATTCTTTTGCTTGTTAAGCAGTCAAGGTTGTTTATTGTTGTCACCTCGTCTGTTTAGTTAAGTATTTGTGCATTGTAGATATGGGTCATGTGATTATTTTATCTTTCAGTAAATAATTTCTGAAGCATGATAATAATTAAAAATAATCACACACCCTTGCATTATATGTTAATGTTGATCAAAAGTTAAGCCCTGTTTTTGACACAAGAAGTTAAATTATGTCAAGAATTTTGAAGGTTTGAAAAAAATTAATAACCTTAGAAAGGTTGGTACAGAAAGCTTATGGCATAACTAAAACGCAATTCTAGACAGGGTAAGCTTTTACAAAATATATCTTTTCCCCATTTAACCAGTTAAAATTATATAACAGCTTTTTCTTTGATCTATTAATACATCCAAGTTCTTAGAAAATGTACCAGTTCTTTCTGGGAGTGTTTAAATATACTGTGATGATTGAAGGAGTCTAAAAATAATGAATTGCGTAGTCACCGATAGTTATCATAGCAGTGCACTTAAGTAAGGGGGTAAACAAATTATTTTCAACTTTATTTTTAGTGCAAATAATGACCAAAAATCAATTATTTATACTGATTTATGACAATTTTACCAGATGTCGTATGCCTGTAATAAATTTTCCGGCTATTTATTAGTACTTTGCTTCAGTTTATTGATTTGAGAAAACTAAAAATGCAACTATTTACTTTATTATATTTTGTGCGTGCATAAAACAGTAGCAAAAATTTCTCCTCTACACCTCTACATGTAAACAATAGTTTTTAATCCTTCACTAATACATCATCTATAATGATAGTTCTGCTTCTGAACGGAAAACAAACTCTCGAGCAAGAAAAAAACACACACAACAACCATTAAGTGTAATTTAAACTTTGCTTTGAAAGATTCAGAAGAAATTGAATAAAACATAGTTTGCATAGAACATTAACCGCTAAAGTGGATGAAAACGATCTGAAACATCAGTGGGAGATAATTTATTTCAGAAAGCGTTGTTTAATGAATAGCAGTACTTTTCTTCCTAATGTATTTCTTCCTTCAAGCTTGCCTAAAATACCTGATGCACTTTTACTTCCTCTACCATGAAATTAAATTTCCTCCTTTACGTTTGTTTTTTGAGTTAAACAAACACCGATTGAATTCTGAACAATGGTTTAATTACGGAGTAAAAGTAAAGGAATATATCTCGGTGGAATAAAAGTGTAGTTTAGTTCTCTTTGCAATTAAGAAATTTAATTGTTTTTATTTTTTTCATGGATGAAAATGTTTTGGAATGTTGTTCTCGATTTCTTAAGATATGATGTAATACACATACAACAATAACTACGATGCCTGATTTTCAGGTAATGATAATATGTGTGGATAATTAGAAATTTGGGCAAGTATTTTATAGTTGAATAAACATTCTTAGGCTTTCGTCCTTAGTAAAAAAAAAAAAACATTTGATGTATAAACAACTAGCTTTTGCCAAATTTTATCTGTATTTGTTAGCGTAGATCATTGATGCACAACCTGTCTCTACCTGAAAGCCGCACCTCATATTAAAAGAATTCTCTCAGGTCAGAACACATATGAGGCGGTGAGAAGCAAAGGGATGCAAGTGGATTATTTCAAATTTCGAGAAAAACGCGTTTAAAGATCGGATTCTAGGTAGGCTTTCATTGAATTTTTTTCTAAATCATGCTATACAGCAACCTCTACCAGGGCTACTAGTACAATATCTAGCCCCAAGACAGATGAGAGGTTCACGTACCATTTGTACTGTTTATCTCCAAATTTTTAATTGTGCTATTTGCATCTCTTTGCTTTTAACTAACTCATATGAGGCAGTCAGATGCAAAGGAATGTCAGTGCCAAAATTAAAATTTGGATATAACCAGTACAAATGGTAGGTGAACCTCTTCTCTGTCTTGGCGGAAGAGGTAGTATTAGTACCCCTGGTGGGTACTGCTTTACAGCATAACTTAGAAAAAAAATTCAATGAAAATCTATCTAGCCCTGCTACATTAAACGCGTTTTACTCAAACTGGAAATTGTCCACTTGCGTTTCTTTGTTTCTCCCTGTCTCAAATAAAATTTAAAAAATATGCTATTCATTTCTAAAAAAAGCATGGAAAAATATCGAACGGGAAAATCAATAAAATTGTCGTTATCAATTACTATGTTTCTTTTATTCAATGCATCTGCTTTTCAGAAACCAATTTCTAATTATTTGACTCTAAACTTGTAAGATTGTCATTAAACGTGCTTTTTAAAGGGTCAGATGGACCAGCTTCGCGGGCCTGATGTGGTCCTTAGGCCAAACTTTAAGTACCATTATGGTAGGAAATACGAAAATATTTAAGTATTTACAGTTTTCATTAAGTTATGAGTGATAATTCAACTTATTTTTTGTTGTCATGATTATACTTAATAATACTATTGTTACCGCTGTTGTAAAAGTCTAAAGTAAAAGCAAGTTCTTGAACATGGATTAAACAATATTATCAATGATTTTAAATAATTTAGAGGGAACGTTAAATACAGGGGTGTCCCTCGTATAACGAGGTTAATTCATTCCGTGTAGTATCGAAACCGTGTTAAACGAGACTTTTTAAAAATAAAATTTTTACTTATTATTAATACTAATTATTCATGTGCTTGAGAAAAATCAGGTTAATATGTATCGTGTTATATCGAAACCGTGTTTGTGTTATATCAAAACCGTGTTATACGAGACTTAGAAATAATGTAAATCAAGCGATGTATACCGTGTTATATCGAAACCAAGTTTCATAAAAACAAAGTAAAAACTTATTGGAGTTATCAACCATTACGAGAATATATTAAACAAAAATGAAATTTCATCTTTTTTAAATACTAGCCGCCTGCGGCGACCAGCTGGTTCGCCTTCTTACGCCATTCGCCTTTCTGTGCAAGCAGCCACCTACGGCTCATTTACCTTGTCATTTACCTTTTTAATTCAAATTTGCCGGCTGTTTAAACAAATTTGGCTGCAGTACTAATCAATCCAACTCTAACTTATTTTGTGCCATTCACATTTTTACGGCAAGATTGCCGGCTTCGGCGGCTATCTACCTTTACGACCAATCTCTAAATTTTCTTTTAAATCCCTATTTATTTTAACATCTCCGCATATTTCCTAATAAAAACAATGATCACTCAAAAAACCGCTTTTTTATTTAAGTAGAGCAAAAAAAAAAGTTATCTTCAAAATTCCCCGTAGTGTGCAAAAAGTATCGTTTGACAAAGAAAAAAAAATCTCGCTGCTTTTATTGAATTAAATGCGCACATTTATAAAATGTAACGTAATATAGATACAGCAGAACGTCCAGCTTGGGGGGGGGGGGAAAGAAAAAAATGCAATCCCTAAATAAAACAAAAAAAGAAAAGAAAAAAAGTAAGCGCTGCCGGAAAAACACGTGGTCATCACGTCATAAAATGTAGTAGTAAGCTATATAGTAAAAAAAAAATTAACATTGTTTGCGATTAAGATTCTGTCGTAAATATCGAATCGAAATCCAAGTAGTGACGTCAGAGGCATAAAGGAATGAAGAACCTTTTTTCGACCGATGCGTGGAAAGACATGATGTGTTCAGCATTAAAAAAATTGTAAAAAAAAAACTATTGCTCATTTTTAAGAACTTTTTTCTTCTGAAGAGGGCGAAATGTTTTTACTATTACCAACTTAAATTTTAGAAATGAGGCTTTGATACTTCTCGCAGGATGACATTAGAAAAAAATAAAACCCATAAAAAGCTGCAAATTGAAGGTTTTTTCAAAAATTCGTAAAAAATACAAAAATTGCTCTGTCTTCAAATTTTTTTCATTCATCATATTTAAAATTAAAATTCCTACACTATAGTACAAAAAATATTTGTGTGGTGCGATTGGTTCGGGGTCTGTGAGGTAAAAAGTACTAAAAAGTGCAAAAAAACACATAAAACATTAAATAACTTTCTTTCTAATAAAAATATCAAAAATCGAAGCCCGAGGTGCACAACTTCAGCAAAAACTACACCTGTATACCAAATTTCATCTTTCTAGGCCTTACCGTTTTCCCGGGATGCGCGCCACACACACACACACAAACATCTTATTTTATTATATGTATAGATAACATTCGAGTTATATCAAAACCATGAAGTATTAAAATGAAGTATAAATACTACCATGAAGTAAGTTTCGTACCATGTAATATCGAAACCGTGTTATAATAATCGCAAATTTTGGTACCGTGAAATATCAAAACCGTGTTGTAGAAGTACCGTTTTATACGAGGGACGCTCGTACTCTTTCGAAACTACTACGACAAAAGTTTAGTTCATAAGTATGATAGGACTTCTCTGCATTGGTGCACTAATAAAGAGTTGGATAAATAGGTCGGAAAAATAAGTAATTCACAATTACAATTAGGACATTACCCTGTAAGAAAGGTAAATTCATTAATAAAAACTGACAAACTATATAAAAGGTTATTCATCTACCATGCATTTTGTTTAGTTAATTAAACTAATCAACTGGTATTTAAAAATCTAAATTTTTACAAGAGAAAAATTAACTTGACCCAATAATTTTACAATTTGGAGAGATTTTGGGGTAAAAAAAATTTATATATATATATATATATATATATATATATATATATATATATATATATATATATATAATATATATATATATATATATATATATATATATATATATATAAAGATAGTATTCTAATCCTTTAGTATAACGAATGCAAAGAAACCTTTAGATGTTGCACAAATTTTTATCTTGTTTCAAATGTATGCTCTATTTTTATCTTAAACATGATTTAAATAGATAAATGCTACCAAAGCTCAGTCCGGAGACAAAACATGTCAAAATGTTTTAATAGATAGTCAAAGTAAACACTTTGGTTGTCTAGTACTAATGAACCTTCATCAATATGTGCAGATGAATAAACTATAAATTGATTTGTAGGTAACAAAAATGCTGCTTTTAATTGCAATATGAGTAAGAAATTTTCCTTAAATTAAAATGATTTTTTCCTAGGAAAAAACAACTATTAGAAACATAACAGTGTAAAAGAATCAGAAATCTTTAAGCTTAAGCATAACATAAATACTTTAAAAAAAGGAGTAAAACGCAGAAATTGTCAACAGACACATCATTTTATAGGTTTACTACTTCTTCAACTCTTTCAATTCACATTTTATGGAAAATGAAAAAAAAGTATCATCTAAAATCAAATCAATCAAACAATTTCTGCTCTGTTTAAACATTAAGGCTTTTTACGGTTCAGTGAAAAAGAAAGAAAATAAACAAAAAACTTTTACAATTTCCTCTGAAGGTAGCAAACATTCCTCCATTTTAAATCTCAGCAGGGAAGTAGGAAAGCAGAACAAAACAAATACTGAGCAAGAAACGGAGGAACCTTTCTGCCTTAAAGACTTCTAAACTTAGTTTCATGGAGGTTGCTGAAACATAGTTAATTCAACTGTTTTATTGCAAGTCAAAATTCCTGGAATTGTTCTTCTTTCAGCTAATAATGAAGATTTAGTGCTTATTCTTGAGGATAAAAAATTTTATAACATGCATATTTGGATCCCTGTAGGAATGTTTTTTAACTGACTCGAAGAAAAGTAATAAAAAACTCAACTTAAAATATTCGTTCGCAAGCTTCTGAAATGAATGTGTAAACCTAAGTGTATTGTACTTTATGCCAAAAACTGAAAAAACTACATAAAAAACTAATTTATTAATGTTCGTGAAATATTTCGGAAACAAATACTTTAGTTTAAAGGTAATTTATCTATCGGATATTTTATTTAAAACAGAAAACTTGGGATTTCGGGTAAAAAGCATTTAAGTACAGTGCAAAAATGATGTTTACACATTTAATTAGTCGCATATATGGTATGCAGTTTTCTACAATGTATGCGTGTAAAATACTTCAGAGTACCTCAGAAAGTTTTAGAATAACTTTTATACGGTCAATTTCTTTCTTTCTTTTTTTTTTTTTTTTTTTTTTTTTTTTTTTTTTTTTTTTGTTTCTTGCCTTAAACTAAAAAAAAGACGTTATTTAATGGCAATGTGCCTAATCTAAATATTCAATCCGTTTACTTCAATCACGAAAAATATTCTTCGTAAATCAATTTACATAACACTGCG